>NW_027094181.1:0-289078 GCF_029207755.1 Chamaea fasciata
GTGGAGGTTCGCACATGCAGCCCCAGACCCGCTACAAACACAAGCTGCCCGCCGCCTCTTCACCTGCCTCGACGCCTGCCTGCGCTCACAGCAGCAAAACCAGGCTCTTCCCGGCCAGAGACCAGAGCCCTGTTCCCGCAGGACGCTCCTGCCAGCACCTTCCAGGACTCTCCACTGTGCACACAGCACTTTTCATGCCCGCTCTCCACAGCCTTTGGAACACAGAGCACAGCCTGGCTGGCGCTGCCATCAGCACACCCCAAATACAGGCGGAGGAAGGAGAAGCAGGGGCTGCTTTGTGGCCATGCCCAGGAGAGACTGGAAGGCTGCCCTCCCTCTGCTCTCACTTGCTTGGCTTTCTGACAGGCTCTGAGGCAGGGGCTGCGATTCCTCAGCTCTGGGGACCAGAACCGCAGCCAGGATCCCGGCACTGCCTGATGGCGCTCGGGTCATTGGCTCGGTCACGCGTCCCGAGTCTCGGCCACCATGCTGCTGCTGCTTCACTTGCCCTTAGGCACACCCAAAGCTCCCTGTTAAGGCCTGATGGTCTCTGCTTCTGCCCTCTCCCTGACCCTGTGCAAGCATGGAGCACTGCTGTGCTTTCAGGAAGCTATTCTTGAAAGCTTTCAGCATTCCAAGCTCCTTTGCCCTCTGTAGATGCTTGCCATGGAATCCCTCACAGCTGGGTTCAGAGCATACTCAGGTTGGCTCTTCCTAAATCCAGGAGCTTCAGGCTGCTCAGTTGGACCTTAAACTCCACAGTGTTGTGGAACTGGACCTTCAGCACAGGCACCTTTCCAGCCTGACGCGGCCTCGCTCCTCTGTGTCTCTGCACAAAAGACGGCGCGGAAGAGGACGGCAGAAGGGGCCTGTGTGTGCCAGGGCTCAGGTTTTTACGCCGGTTCAGCTCCACAGAGATGCAGGTGAAGTGAAGAAGCCAAAGTGTTTATTAATGAAAGTCGAAGGAAAGGGATGAGCTGGGTGGGAATAAGGGGGGATGGGCAGGGTTTGAGGGCTGGGATGGAAAGAGCTGTCAAAAGGGTTGGAGAGTGGAGGAAAAAAAAGGGCATGGGCAGGGTCTGAGGGCTGGAGGGAGGGAGCTAACTACAAACAGGGAAAGGTCTGAAGCCATGGGAATTGTGCTCAGCCTCAGCTGTGCGTGGAGCTCCAGCAGCACTGAGAGATGGTGTCCTCTTCAGTGTCTCCCGGTGTGTTCTTGGGACACTGGTTCACTGGTTTCAGAAGACGTCCCCAGTTGTTGAGCTTTTTGGGGAAACCGGGCTTCATTTTGCAGGTTAGAGCATGACGGGCTGCTGTCATGCCTCTGGGTTTGAAGGGCTGGAAGAGAGAAGAACAGAGCCATGGTCAGAGCCGGGATCTGTGGGAACCCTAGGAGATCTTCCTGCCAGGGCCATCCCACCCAGAAGGAAGCAGGAGACATTGGGATCAGCCAGAAGGTGCTTGCCACGAATCCCCCACGTGCCCCTGAAATCTCTGTGTGTTGTGCCCTCTCCAGCCCTCGTCCACACAAGGAGCAAAGCCCTCCACAGCCGGGGACTGCAGCTCTCGGCCCAGGCAGCGCAGCTTCCCCCCGCCAGACAGAGCCGCTGACAACCCGCTGCCCTCACTCACCCCTGGCGATGAGCTGGAGCTCTCCCTGCTACATCCTCATCAACCGCACGGCCATGCCTGTGAACACAGAGCGTGTCACGGCCCCAGCGGCACGGCTCCCTGCCAGCGCCGCTGCCAGCCCTGTGGCCACACGGCCTCCTGCCCCGGCAGGGCTCAGCCCGGGCCCTTGCCGCCTGCTGCCGCCCCAGGGCACGGCTGCCAGAGGGCGGCAGCAGCCCCGAGGGCAG
Source organism: Chamaea fasciata (assembly GCF_029207755.1). Taxonomy (NCBI): domain Eukaryota; kingdom Metazoa; phylum Chordata; class Aves; order Passeriformes; family Sylviidae; genus Chamaea; species Chamaea fasciata. The sequence goes on from NW_027094181.1 coordinate 1,860, forward strand.
GCGGGGCTCCACGGCGCCGGGCCCGGATGCCGCTGCAGCCGGGGCAGCAGCCGGGGCCGGGGCCGAGCTGCGGCGGGCCGGGGAGGGAGCCCGGGCTCGTGGCTTACCGATGAACCCCATGGCCGCCTCCAGCAGGGACTCCTGTGGGTTCTGCAGGTGCTCGGCTGCTCGGCTCCTGTCGTCTGCCAGCTGGAGAGAGCGGCAGGAGGGAATGGTGGGCGCGGGCTCAGCCCCTGGGCCGGGCTCTGGCCGCGCCCAGCCCCGGCCTCCCCTGCCCGCACGGCCCTGAGGCGCGGCCAGCAGCCGCTGGTGCCGGGCTCTGGAGGGGGCAGAGGGCCGGCTGCTGCCCGGGGAGCGGCGCTGCCGCCCCGCCCCGCAGCCCCGCTGGGCCGGGACTCCACGGGCACCCGGCTCGGGGCCGCAGGAGCCTGGAGAAGAGCCCGCGGGGCCCAGGGAAGGGAGCGGCGTGTGGGGCGCAGGCCGGAGCCCCTGGGTGCAGCGCTGGGCAGGGGCCACGGCTGCCAGCCCCGCGGCCACGGATCTTCTCCAGGCTGAGGCTGGCACTTCTCCAAGCCATCCTTACCTTACACTCATCGATATTCAACAGATCTTCCTTGGTCGGTAGCTCCTCCAGATCCCTCCACTCCAGGAACTTGGCCGCACAATGCAGGGTTTCCCGAGAGGCCTGAAGAGCAGCAGAGATGCAGAGATGGCACCACAGCCCAGGGCACAAGGACCCGCATCCCTGTGCCAAGGCCTGGAGGAGGACGCAGCCTGCGTGGCACCAGGGCAGGAGGTGGCTGAGCCCCCTCCCAGGGATGCCCAAAACCTCACATTTGCCACACGCCGGTTCTCATCACGGCAGTAGATTAAAAGGAGGTGCAGGCTCTTGTTGACAATTGTCTTCAGGGGTTCTTTTCCCTCATCCACTACCACCTCCATCACCTTACGGAAGAGGTCAATGGAGAGCAGTTGCATGAAGCTATTTTCCTAGAGGAAAGGAAAAAACCTAAGCACCGATTACACCAATTACTCCAGGCCCACCTAGGCAAAGGCCTGAAAATGCAGACAGCGCAAAGTTTCTGGGCAGCACCCAATGCCTGTGGCTCGAGTTGCAGAACCTTACATTGTTAAAGAGCGCCAGGAGTGCCTCAGCCAGCTTCGGGGCGGTGGTGCTGGATATCACGATGCCTTCGTTCTTCAGCATATCAGTAAGCACACGGAGGGTCAGGGCAACCACCACTCCATCTTCATCGCCCAGCAGATCCACAAAGCTTTGAGACAGACAGCACATTTTTCTGGCCTGTGTGGAACACAAGGCTGCGCTGTGAAGCCGTCAGCAGCTGCACCAGCGACAGCGCCCTGGCACTGCAAGCCCAGCCTGCTGCCGCAGGGCCCAGACACCAAAGGCCCATCCCAAAGCACTCGGGCAGCTGAGGCAGGAGAGCTGGGAGCAGCTGCCTCAGCTCCTGAAGCCCAGCCAGCCCATGGGGCTGCTCTCCCCAGTGCAGCTTCAGCTGCTGCCCCTTTCTCACCATCAGGGGATCCTTGCTGAGCACCAGGAGGCCTCTGAGCGCCAGGCGACACATCTGCCTGCGCTCGATCTGCAGGTAACTCGACACGACTATCAGGACCCAGCCACCACATTTAGTAAAGTCCAGGCACTCCAGGACCTGAAAGGCAGAGGGCAGTGGCACAGGGCCCGGCTGGCAGGAGCCCAGAAGTGCACAGGGCCAGCCCCAGGCAGCAGCACAGGGCGCTGGTTCCATCCCAGGCCAGGGATGCAGCTGCGAGAGGGCAGAGAGCTGGGAGGCAGCTCAGCGAGGCCGCGCTGGCCTTCAGGCTCACCTCCACAAGGAATGCCAGGAGAGGCAGATCGCAGCCTGGCTTCTCAGTGCTGAGGAGCCGGAGCAAGTGGGTTGCGACGCAGGAAGACAAAGGGATTGAGACATGGCACATCTCCCTGTCAGGGGCAAAAAGGAACAAAGAGCCTGAGGTGGGGGGGCACACTTTTCTCAGGACTGACTCATAGAGGTGCAGTCTTTCCCCAGCATCCCTGCAGGGGACGTGGGTACTTTGGGAGGCGGCCACTCCTGTGCACCCTCCTCTCCCAGCCTTTTCCAGTCTGCTCGGCCATCCCTAAAGTGACGAGGCCCTCTGGCCCACGACCACAGGGACTGTGGGGCAGCCCGGGCACAGGGCAATGATTCCAGGGACAGCAGGGAGAAGGGGGTCTCACCTGGCCAGCAGAGCCATAGCATAGTGCTGGGTGTCAGCACAGGGCAGTGTGTCCCAGCCATGCTTGGACTCCACAGCGATCACCTCCTTGTCACACTCCAGCCGGCAGAGCAGGGACTTCATGGCCTGCACTGTAAACCTGTGTGCAGAGCAAAGCCCGGGTCACACTGGGAGCACTGGGACTGGCCACAAGGACATGGGAAGGACAGGAGGGCGGAGACCTGTTGGGGTCGCTGGGAAGGCGGTGTTCCTCTCGGCATGCTCTCCAGAAGCGATCGACTTCCTGTGGTGGCATCTGCTGCGTGGTGATGACAACATGGAAAAGCAGAGCCACAAAGAGGCGGGAGGAATAAAGGATCAGTGCCTCGTGGCACTCAGGCACCTGGACAATCACCCACACCACCAGAGTTGCCTGCAAAAGAAGTTGCCGAGGAGAGCGCTCAGTGCTGAGGTGTCCATGTGGCAGGGCCCCAGGGGAGACGCAGGGGGAGCAGCAGGCCTGGTGCCCCCTGAGCCTGCCCTTGGCCCAGGTTTCAGCCCAGGGCCTGAGGCAGGGAGAGGATGGAGAGCTGCTGGAGAGGCGACCTGGGGGTGAGCAAATGCCCAGGAACTCACAGCCAGAGCAAAGACGTCCTCGTTGTCCCCATCAGAGGTGAACATGCGAGACAGAGGCCAGTCCTCCATCACACTGAGGAGTGTTGGCAGCACCTTCTCCACCGTGGAACTCGATGAGCCTATGGTTCTCCACATCATGGCAGCAGCTCTGTGGGATCAGAGCTCTTTGTCAGAGGGACATCTCAGCCACACTACCATGCCCTGTGCGGGTCTGGGGGCCAGGGGACAGAGCCCCGGTGCCCTGAAGGGCAGGGAGGGAGCATGGCAGCAGGCTCAGGAAACAGAGGGGCCCGAGGGTCCTGGACCTGTCTGCCTGTCTGGCAGAGCCCATTGCACAGGCCGGGCAGGGCCACGGCCCTAAAGGCCGGTGAGCCCTGAGCTCTCAAGGCAGGTGAGCCCATACCTGTCACATGTTGGGGCACAGCGCAGGAGGGTCAGCACCACGTCCGCTGGGTGTTCGTCAGCCAGCCTCACAATGTCAGTTTGCATCCCGGCATCCACAGTGACATGGGATGCTAGTCTCTGGTGAACATTCCTAACAATGGCTGGTACCTGGAGGAGGCATGGGGAAGACTTGGAGCACTGTCTAAGGGCGCAACTTCTCCTGCTTCCCTTCCCACAGTACTCTAATGGCTTCAGAGGCTGAGAGGACCCAGTGGCTGGAGGGGACACACAATCCTGGGAGGCCTCCAGCCCTGGCCCCAGGCTGCTTACCCGCTGCTGAGGAGAAACAGAACGCTCCTCGAAAAAATCCACGGTGGGAGCATGAGTCATGGTGGGAGTGGGGGTGCTGTCAGTATTTGGGAGGCCTTGAGTCATTCTGGTGGCAGTGTCTGTGATGGTCGTGCCCTCGGTCATTTCCATGACGACAGCCTTCGCCCGGAGATCATTCACTGCAGTGACAAAATTTTCTGAGCGTGCAGTCAAATTTGTGCTGACATCAGGCTCTTCCTGGCAGCTGGTCAGCCTGGAGTTAAGCTTGGCTGTACCTGCAGTTGCAGTGCTGCTGGTGTTCCTACGCCGAATGCGCAGGAATTTCGGGAACATCTGCAGGGGAACAAAGCCAGGGATGTTCCGTGGAGCGCTCCAAGCGCGGTGCTCGGCCGAGCAGTGACAGCAGGCCCAGCCCAGGTGGGGAGGGCTGCAGGTACCTTCAGTGTCCTGCGGAAGCGGCCACTGGCAGGCCTGTGCTCTTGTGTGCCGTCCGTGGCTGCATCTGGCAAAGAGCGAGAGCAGGCAGAGCTGAGGGGCTGTGGGAGAGGCCGGAGAACACAGCCCAGCCCTGTCCTCCCCGGGCTGGGAGTGCCCCGGGATGCCCCAGGGGATGGAACATGGGTCCTGCCAGGTTCAGCCCCAGCCCCTCTTCCGTCCTGTCCTTGGGCATGTCCACAACAGGTGGGAGAGGACGGAGCCAAGCTGGCTGCAGCTATCAGCCCTGTGGCCCAGTTCTGCCACTCACCGTCCTGCACTGGCTGGAACTGCTCTGGCTCTTCAGGCCGTTGTGCTCCACGGGCTTGCTTTCTTTCCCCCCTGAAGACTTTGAAGAGGCCAAGAAATCTGCCCGCCATGCCAGAGTGTGGTGTTGAGGGCGCCTTCTAGAGAGATGGCTCAGAAGAGCTCTGAGTCAACAAGTCCTCGATGGAACGTGCAAAAGAGAAGCCTCGGGTAGGCCACAGGTCACCAAGTCCTGTGGTCTGGCCTCGAGGTCACCTCTAGGAATACCGCCTCGGAAAAGCTCCGGATCAGACGGGAATGAGTGTGCCTTGGGGGGGCTCCTCACGACACCGCTCTATCCCGTCCTGTCCCGTCGCCTGCTCCGAGCACTGTGGCCTGGCTGAGTCACCGCCAGCACCTATGTCACCACGGGTCACAAAGGGTCCTTTGACACCCTGTCCCGTTCCATGCCATGGTGACCCCGCTGCTGCACCGTGTCACAAAGGGCCAATGCACACACTGCCACCTGCCCTGGGGCCACCCCCAGCCCAGCCAAGGTGGCCCAGGTTGGAAGGAATCCCTCACCCCAAGTGTCGAAGACAGCCCTGAGACAGCATCTTTCGGAGCGGCTCAAACCGTGGGCAAACGCTGCCCGGCTCTGCGGGCCCAGGGCAGCAGAAGGAGCCCCCAGGGCTGCCGACGCGGCCGCAGCGGGAAGGCCACGGGGCCTTGCACAGTAAAGCTGGCACGGCCTCCCTGGGACACGTCCCCATCCGCTGGCCGTCCTAAACCCGCGGGTGTGACGCAGACGAGGAACGTGTGGGCCAGGGCACGGATGCTGCTCTGAGCCCTGGGGCCAGGGGAGCGCTGAAACCGGCAGGTGTGACGGAGCCCCCGCCCAAGCAGAGCTGCTGCCCCCCGAGCCCTGGCAGTGCTGGTGTCATCTCCTGCCCCAGAGACCTGTGCCCCGGGGCGCTTCTCTGCCACAGGGCAGCCAAAGCCAATGTGCGCTGGGGGCCGTGCTCCTTCCTACAGGGCATGTGGGCAGGAGCACCTGGAGCAAGTGCTGGCAACTGTTGCGCTCTGTCAGAAGCTGTTACTCCATGCTGAAATTGTTTTCTACTTGGAGCCATTTCCTGAAGCACAAAATCACCCTGGCAGCAAAGGCAGAGAAGGATCTGGCATTTAAGAATCTTCAATTCAGGAAAGCTTTTCTTCCCATTACTCAACTCAAGTAGTTCCAAAAAGTTGCAAACTTCCTAAATTAATAGCAATGGCCTGAGAACCTGATAGATTTGGAAGTTTCCTTCCCACCTCAAAGCAGCAACACATTTGCCTTAAGGTCATCCACTGAATGTCACTTTACAAAGCAGAAGACCACACAGAGGCAAAATAAAGGCCTTGCTTTGGTTTCAAACATTTTTCTAGGAAGGCATGTTAAGAGCCTAATTCTCTTAAGGAATAAAAGCTCTTCACGAATGAAAGTCCACTCAGTGTTACAAAAGCAGCCCAAACAAAGGAGTAGATTGCAAAAGGCCTAATCCTGCCCCTGCTACAGATATCTAAGTGGCCAAGAAAGCACAGCTCTCCCCTCCTCTTCTCTGCAGGAGAAGCAGGATGACTAAGAGAAAAAGTCCCAGCTATTCCTTCTGTCCTCCATAACCAAAGCTGTGCCATACCACAGGTGGTGCCTTCAAAGTGACTCCAGTTCCAGCCTAGACCTCTCCTCTTCCAGACGACTCCTTCCCCAACACGCCCAGCAACACCAACCTCAGCTCAACACCCTGCCAAGACCCGCAGCTGTCCCCATCCCTCCGCAGAGCTTTCTCACCCCTTGGTTCCCTGCACGTGCCGTGGGATGGCACTCAGGAGGATGTGCTCCAAGGCCTTCCCCGGCAGCAAGCTCAGGCTGCCAGGCCTACGGTTCCTGGATCATCCTTCCCACCCACCCTTCCCGTGCTCGGCTGTTCCATTTGTGCTCAGCTCGGACTTGTCCGCTTAAGCAGGACTGCTGGTAAAGGATGGAGAGCAGCCTGGCAAGCTCCTTCTCCAGCTCCCTCTTTACTCTCAGGGGAGGTAGAGCATGCCACAGGAAAGCAAGCAGTGCCAAAAACTTGGGCCAGCATCAGGCACATTTAGGAATGAAACAAGGCCTTTGTTTGATGTAAGGAAGCACAGGCAATTGACAGAAGGAAAGAGTACTTAGCACAGATATCCAGAAGTACTTAGCACCAGTTAACATAAGAAAAACCTGGAAGCCTAACTTGGCAAGAGAGTGACTTGACAAAAAGCTTTAGCCATAGCCTTGGGGAAGACCTAAGGGCGGCTACAGAATCAGCCCTGTGCAGGGAAGGGGTGAGGAAGATGAGCTGCTTTGGTGCGTTGAGACTCCTCCTGGCCAGCAGGTGGACATTAGCTTCAAGTCTAGGATTCTGGCGCAATGTGCTTCTTTCTAAGCCCCTGCCTATGGAATCGCCTCAGCAGTCTAAAGACGGAAGGTATTTTTGATAGAATTCCTACAGAAAGCCACTGAAATCTGGACGTGGCAAAGAAGCCTTGTGGTGGGGAGCAGAGCCCTAACCTCCTGCCAATCAAAGAGCTTTTGGTGGACAATGCATTTGTCTGCTGATTTCTTTGAATTCTAGAGACCTCTCAGGACTGCTCTATCCTGAGAGAACGCCCTTGGCCTTGACCTGTAGGCACCCGCGCAAGCTTCAAATCAGCTTCCAGAACCTCTCTTGGCCGGCATCCTGACGGGAATGCAGGACTGCTGCGATGCACTGCTGGCACCCAGCAGGACAGGACCGGCTGTCTCGTGTCCACGTAGCAGCACCCCCTGACACAGCCGGGGTCATCCCGACAGCAGACAAGGCTCACGTGTGTGCGGAGAGGGGCAAGGAGCGCTGGGCTCCTCTCAGGGTGTCTCAGCTGGGCCTGCTCCACAACACGCCCCCATTTGAAGGCCTGCTAATGCCCAGCTGCCAGCAATGCTTGCCTTGTTCTCTCCAAGCTGCACAGGGAGAGCCAGTGAGCATGGCGCCTTGGGAGGCAAACCTTCCAAGCCTTTTCTGAGGCCACGGACACCCCAAGATCAGCCAAGACTCTCCGTGCCGCCTGGCCCACACAGCCCAGCTCGGTGCGGACCCTCTGGGCCGCAGCAGCTTCCAGCAAACAAGAGGCAAATGCATATTGCCAAGAGTTGAAACACAGCAGACAGGTAAGATGTGAGAGGTGTGTGCGTGAAGGCCTTTGAATTCACAGCTCTCAACGACAGCTTTGGGGCTGGCATCTGGACAGTGATGCTCCTGCTCACACCTGTGTCCAAAGGGGGGGAACACACCCTGCTGCAGGTGTTGGCCTTGGTCTCCGCAGGTCCAGGTGGATTCCAAACCCGCTCTTCACAGCCTTCTCCCTTCCCTTGTCCATCTGCCAAATGCAACAGGCCTCAAGGACTGAAAGGACCACAGAGAGCCAAAGGGGGACAGTTGCTCCGACAGCACCGGGAGCTCCTAGGAAAGCACTTTCCTTCCGCAGCAAGCCCCCTTCCCCCAGAGGCGTTTCCCCAAATGTGTACCTTTCCTGGGGAACACCAACACACTCTTAAGAAACCCTGGCAAGGCTGAATTCCTTCTGGTCCTTTCTGGACAGGCGCTCCAGCTCTAGCTGGGATTTCCCCCAGTGTGATTCCAGGTGGAGGTTCGCACATGCAGCCCCAGACCCGCTACAAACACAAGCTGCCCGCCGCCTCTTCACCTGCCTCGACGCCTGCCTGCGCTCACAGCAGCAAAACCAGGCTCTTCCCGGCCAGAGACCAGAGCCCTGTTCCCGCAGGACGCTCCTGCCAGCACCTTCCAGGACTCTCCACTGTGCACACAGCACTTTTCATGCCCGCTCTCCACAGCCTTTGGAACACAGAGCACAGCCTGGCTGGCGCTGCCATCAGCACACCCCAAATACAGGCGGAGGAAGGAGAAGCAGGGGCTGCTTTGTGGCCATGCCCAGGAGAGACTGGAAGGCTGCCCTCCCTCTGCTCTCACTTGCTTGGCTTTCTGACAGGCTCTGAGGCAGGGGCTGCGATTCCTCAGCTCTGGGGACCAGAACCGCAGCCAGGATCCCGGCACTGCCTGATGGCGCTCGGGTCATTGGCTCGGTCACGCGTCCGAGTCTCGGCCACCATGCTGCTGCTGCTTCACTTGCCCTTAGGCACACCCAAAGCTCCCTGTTAAGGCCTGATGGTCTCTGCTTCTGCCCTCTCCCTGACCCTGTGCAAGCATGGAGCACTGCTGTGCTTTCAGGAAGCTATTCTTGAAAGCTTTCAGCATTCCAAGCTCCTTTGCCCTCTGTAGATGCTTGCCATGGAATCCCTCACAGCTGGGTTCAGAGCATACTCAGGTTGGCTCTTCCTAAATCCAGGAGCTTCAGGCTGCTCAGTTGGACCTTAAACTCCACAGTGTTGTGGAACTGGACCTTCAGCACAGGCACCTTTCCAGCCTGACGCGGCCTCGCTCCTCTGTGTCTCTGCACAAAAGACGGCGCGGAAGAGGACGGCAGAAGGGGCCTGTGTGTGCCAGGGCTCAGGTTTTTACGCCGGTTCAGCTCCACAGAGATGCAGGTGAAGTGAAGAAGCCAAAGTGTTTATTAATGAAAGTCGAAGGAAAGGGATGAGCTGGGTGGGAATAAGGGGGGATGGGCAGGGTTTGAGGGCTGGGATGGAAAGAGCTGTCAAAAGGGTTGGAGAGTGGAGGAAAAAAAAGGGCATGGGCAGGGTCTGAGGGCTGGAGGGAGGGAGCTAACTACAAACAGGGAAAGGTCTGAAGCCATGGGAATTGTGCTCAGCCTCAGCTGTGCATGGAGCTCCAGCAGCACTGAGAGATGGTGTCCTCTTCAGTGTCTCCCGGTGTGTTCTTGGGACACTGGTTCACTGGTTTCAGAAGACGTCCCCAGTTGTTGAGCTTTTTGGGGAAACCGGGCTTCATTTTGCAGGTTAGAGCATGACGGGCTGCTGTCATGCCTCTGGGTTTGAAGGGCTGGAAGAGAGAAGAACAGAGCCATGGTCAGAGCCGGGATCTGTGGGAACCCTAGGAGATCTTCCTGCCAGGGCCATCCCACCCAGAAGGAAGCAGGAGACATTGGGATCAGCCAGAAGGTGCTTGCCACGAATCCCCCACGTGCCCCTGAAATCTCTGTGTGTTGTGCCCTCTCCAGCCCTCGTCCACACAAGGAGCAAAGCCCTCCACAGCCGGGGACTGCAGCTCTCGGCCCAGGCAGCGCAGCTTCCCCCGCCAGACAGAGCCGCTGACAACCCGCTGCCCTCACTCACCCCTGGCGATGAGCTGGAGCTCTCCCTGCTACATCCTCATCAACCGCACGGCCATGCCTGTGAACACAGAGCGTGTCACGGCCCCAGCGGCACGGCTCCCTGCCAGCGCCGCTGCCAGCCCTGTGGCCACACGGCCTCCTGCCCCGGCAGGGCTCAGCCCGGGCCCTTGCCGCCTGCTGCCGCCCCAGGGCACGGCTGCCAGAGGGCGGCAGCAGCCCCGAGGGCAGGCGGGGCTCCACGGCGCCGGGCCCGGATGCCGCTGCAGCCGGGGCAGCAGCCGGGGCCGGGGCCGAGCTGCGGCGGGCCGGGGAGGGAGCCCGGGCTCGTGGCTTACCGATGAACCCCATGGCCGCCTCCAGCAGGGACTCCTGTGGGTTCTGCAGGTGCTCGGCTGCTCGGCTCCTGTCGTCTGCCAGCTGGAGAGAGCGGCAGGAGGGAATGGTGGGCGCGGGCTCAGCCCCTGGGCCGGGCTCTGGCCGCGCCCAGCCCCGGCCTCCCCTGCCCGCACGGCCCTGAGGCGCGGCCAGCAGCCGCTGGTGCCGGGCTCTGGAGGGGGCAGAGGGCCGGCTGCTGCCCGGGGAGCGGCGCTGCCGCCCCGCCCCGCAGCCCCGCTGGGCCGGGACTCCACGGGCACCCGGCTCGGGGCCGCAGGAGCCTGGAGAAGAGCCCGCGGGGCCCAGGGAAGGGAGCGGCGTGTGGGGCGCAGGCCGGAGCCCCTGGGTGCAGCGCTGGGCAGGGGCCACGGCTGCCAGCCCCGCGGCCACGGATCTTCTCCAGGCTGAGGCTGGCACTTCTCCAAGCCATCCTTACCTTACACTCATCGATATTCAACAGATCTTCCTTGGTCGGTAGCTCCTCCAGATCCCTCCACTCCAGGAACTTGGCCGCACAATGCAGGGTTTCCCGAGAGGCCTGAAGAGCAGCAGAGATGCAGAGATGGCACCACAGCCCAGGGCACAAGGACCCGCATCCCTGTGCCAAGGCCTGGAGGAGGACGCAGCCTGCGTGGCACCAGGGCAGGAGGTGGCTGAGCCCCCTCCCAGGGATGCCCAAAACCTCACATTTGCCACACGCCGGTTCTCATCACGGCAGTAGATTAAAAGGAGGTGCAGGCTCTTGTTGACAATTGTCTTCAGGGGTTCTTTTCCCTCATCCACTACCACCTCCATCACCTTACGGAAGAGGTCAATGGAGAGCAGTTGCATGAAGCTATTTTCCTAGAGGAAAGGAAAAAACCTAAGCACCGATTACACCAATTACTCCAGGCCCACCTAGGCAAAGGCCTGAAAATGCAGACAGCGCAAAGTTTCTGGGCAGCACCCAATGCCTGTGGCTCGAGTTGCAGAACCTTACATTGTTAAAGAGCGCCAGGAGTGCCTCAGCCAGCTTCGGGGCGGTGGTGCTGGATATCACGATGCCTTCGTTCTTCAGCATATCAGTAAGCACACGGAGGGTCAGGGCAACCACCACTCCATCTTCATCGCCCAGCAGATCCACAAAGCTTTGAGACAGACAGCACATTTTTCTGGCCTGTGTGGAACACAAGGCTGCGCTGTGAAGCCGTCAGCAGCTGCACCAGCGACAGCGCCCTGGCACTGCAAGCCCAGCCTGCTGCCGCAGGGCCCAGACACCAAAGGCCCATCCCAAAGCACTCGGGCAGCTGAGGCAGGAGAGCTGGGAGCAGCTGCCTCAGCTCCTGAAGCCCAGCCAGCCCATGGGGCTGCTCTCCCCAGTGCAGCTTCAGCTGCTGCCCCTTTCTCACCATCAGGGGATCCTTGCTGAGCACCAGGAGGCCTCTGAGCGCCAGGCGACACATCTGCCTGCGCTCGATCTGCAGGTAACTCGACACGACTATCAGGACCCAGCCACCACATTTAGTAAAGTCCAGGCACTCCAGGACCTGAAAGGCAGAGGGCAGTGGCACAGGGCCCGGCTGGCAGGAGCCCAGAAGTGCACAGGGCCAGCCCCAGGCAGCAGCACAGGGCGCTGGTTCCATCCCAGGCCAGGGATGCAGCTGCGAGAGGGCAGAGAGCTGGGAGGCAGCTCAGCGAGGCCGCGCTGGCCTTCAGGCTCACCTCCACAAGGAATGCCAGGAGAGGCAGATCGCAGCCTGGCTTCTCAGTGCTGAGGAGCCGGAGCAAGTGGGTTGCGACGCAGGAAGACAAAGGGATTGAGACATGGCACATCTCCCTGTCAGGGGCAAAAAGGAACAAAGAGCCTGAGGTGGGGGGGCACACTTTTCTCAGGACTGACTCATAGAGGTGCAGTCTTTCCCCAGCATCCCTGCAGGGGACGTGGGTACTTTGGGAGGCGGCCACTCCTGTGCACCCTCCTCTCCCAGCCTTTTCCAGTCTGCTCGGCCATCCCTAAAGTGACGAGGCCCTCTGGCCCACGACCACAGGGACTGTGGGGCAGCCCGGGCACAGGGCAATGATTCCAGGGACAGCAGGGAGAAGGGGGTCTCACCTGGCCAGCAGAGCCATAGCATAGTGCTGGGTGTCAGCACAGGGCAGTGTGTCCCAGCCATGCTTGGACTCCACAGCGATCACCTCCTTGTCACACTCCAGCCGGCAGAGCAGGGACTTCATGGCCTGCACTGTAAACCTGTGTGCAGAGCAAAGCCCGGGTCACACTGGGAGCACTGGGACTGGCCACAAGGACATGGGAAGGACAGGAGGGCGGAGACCTGTTGGGGTCGCTGGGAAGGCGGTGTTCCTCTCGGCATGCTCTCCAGAAGCGATCGACTTCCTGTGGTGGCATCTGCTGCGTGGTGATGACAACATGGAAAAGCAGAGCCACAAAGAGGCGGGAGGAATAAAGGATCAGTGCCTCGTGGCACTCAGGCACCTGGACAATCACCCACACCACCAGAGTTGCCTGCAAAAGAAGTTGCCGAGGAGAGCGCTCAGTGCTGAGGTGTCCATGTGGCAGGGCCCCAGGGGAGACGCAGGGGGAGCAGCAGGCCTGGTGCCCCCTGAGCCTGCCCTTGGCCCAGGTTTCAGCCCAGGGCCTGAGGCAGGGAGAGGATGGAGAGCTGCTGGAGAGGCGACCTGGGGGTGAGCAAATGCCCAGGAACTCACAGCCAGAGCAAAGACGTCCTCGTTGTCCCCATCAGAGGTGAACATGCGAGACAGAGGCCAGTCCTCCATCACACTGAGGAGTGTTGGCAGCACCTTCTCCACCGTGGAACTCGATGAGCCTATGGTTCTCCACATCATGGCAGCAGCTCTGTGGGATCAGAGCTCTTTGTCAGAGGGACATCTCAGCCACACTACCATGCCCTGTGCGGGTCTGGGGGCCAGGGGACAGAGCCCCGGTGCCCTGAAGGGCAGGGAGGGAGCATGGCAGCAGGCTCAGGAAACAGAGGGGCCCGAGGGTCCTGGACCTGTCTGCCTGTCTGGCAGAGCCCATTGCACAGGCCGGGCAGGGCCACGGCCCTAAAGGCCGGTGAGCCCTGAGCTCTCAAGGCAGGTGAGCCCATACCTGTCACATGTTGGGGCACAGCGCAGGAGGGTCAGCACCACGTCCGCTGGGTGTTCGTCAGCCAGCCTCACAATGTCAGTTTGCATCCCGGCATCCACAGTGACATGGGATGCTAGTCTCTGGTGAACATTCCTAACAATGGCTGGTACCTGGAGGAGGCATGGGGAAGACTTGGAGCACTGTCTAAGGGCGCAACTTCTCCTGCTTCCCTTCCCACAGTACTCTAATGGCTTCAGAGGCTGAGAGGACCCAGTGGCTGGAGGGGACACACAATCCTGGGAGGCCTCCAGCCCTGGCCCCAGGCTGCTTACCCGCTGCTGAGGAGAAACAGAACGCTCCTCGAAAAAATCCACGGTGGGAGCATGAGTCATGGTGGGAGTGGGGGTGCTGTCAGTATTTGGGAGGCCTTGAGTCATTCTGGTGGCAGTGTCTGTGATGGTCGTGCCCTCGGTCATTTCCATGACGACAGCCTTCGCCCGGAGATCATTCACTGCAGTGACAAAATTTTCTGAGCGTGCAGTCAAATTTGTGCTGACATCAGGCTCTTCCTGGCAGCTGGTCAGCCTGGAGTTAAGCTTGGCTGTACCTGCAGTTGCAGTGCTGCTGGTGTTCCTACGCCGAATGCGCAGGAATTTCGGGAACATCTGCAGGGGAACAAAGCCAGGGATGTTCCGTGGAGCGCTCCAAGCGCGGTGCTCGGCCGAGCAGTGACAGCAGGCCCAGCCCAGGTGGGGAGGGCTGCAGGTACCTTCAGTGTCCTGCGGAAGCGGCCACTGGCAGGCCTGTGCTCTTGTGTGCCGTCCGTGGCTGCATCTGGCAAAGAGCGAGAGCAGGCAGAGCTGAGGGGCTGTGGGAGAGGCCGGAGAACACAGCCCAGCCCTGTCCTCCCCGGGCTGGGAGTGCCCCGGGATGCCCCAGGGGATGGAACATGGGTCCTGCCAGGTTCAGCCCCAGCCCCTCTTCCGTCCTGTCCTTGGGCATGTCCACAACAGGTGGGAGAGGACGGAGCCAAGCTGGCTGCAGCTATCAGCCCTGTGGCCCAGTTCTGCCACTCACCGTCCTGCACTGGCTGGAACTGCTCTGGCTCTTCAGGCCGTTGTGCTCCACGGGCTTGCTTTCTTTCCCCCCTGAAGACTTTGAAGAGGCCAAGAAATCTGCCCGCCATGCCAGAGTGTGGTGTTGAGGGCGCCTTCTAGAGAGATGGCTCAGAAGAGCTCTGAGTCAACAAGTCCTCGATGGAACGTGCAAAAGAGAAGCCTCGGGTAGGCCACAGGTCACCAAGTCCTGTGGTCTGGCCTCGAGGTCACCTCTAGGAATACCGCCTCGGAAAAGCTCCGGATCAGACGGGAATGAGTGTGCCTTGGGGGGGCTCCTCACGACACCGCTCTATCCCGTCCTGTCCCGTCGCCTGCTCCGAGCACTGTGGCCTGGCTGAGTCACCGCCAGCACCTATGTCACCACGGGTCACAAAGGGTCCTTTGACACCCTGTCCCGTTCCATGCCATGGTGACCCCGCTGCTGCACCGTGTCACAAAGGGCCAATGCACACACTGCCACCTGCCCTGGGGCCACCCCCAGCCCAGCCAAGGTGGCCCAGGTTGGAAGGAATCCCTCACCCCAAGTGTCGAAGACAGCCCTGAGACAGCATCTTTCGGAGCGGCTCAAACCGTGGGCAAACGCTGCCCGGCTCTGCGGGCCCAGGGCAGCAGAAGGAGCCCCCAGGGCTGCCGACGCGGCCGCAGCGGGAAGGCCACGGGGCCTTGCACAGTAAAGCTGGCACGGCCTCCCTGGGACACGTCCCCATCCGCTGGCCGTCCTAAACCCGCGGGTGTGACGCAGACGAGGAACGTGTGGGCCAGGGCACGGATGCTGCTCTGAGCCCTGGGGCCAGGGGAGCGCTGAAACCGGCAGGTGTGACGGAGCCCCCGCCCAAGCAGAGCTGCTGCCCCCCGAGCCCTGGCAGTGCTGGTGTCATCTCCTGCCCCAGAGACCTGTGCCCCGGGGCGCTTCTCTGCCACAGGGCAGCCAAAGCCAATGTGCGCTGGGGGCCGTGCTCCTTCCTACAGGGCATGTGGGCAGGAGCACCTGGAGCAAGTGCTGGCAACTGTTGCGCTCTGTCAGAAGCTGTTACTCCATGCTGAAATTGTTTTCTACTTGGAGCCATTTCCTGAAGCACAAAATCACCCTGGCAGCAAAGGCAGAGAAGGATCTGGCATTTAAGAATCTTCAATTCAGGAAAGCTTTTCTTCCCATTACTCAACTCAAGTAGTTCCAAAAAGTTGCAAACTTCCTAAATTAATAGCAATGGCCTGAGAACCTGATAGATTTGGAAGTTTCCTTCCCACCTCAAAGCAGCAACACATTTGCCTTAAGGTCATCCACTGAATGTCACTTTACAAAGCAGAAGACCACACAGAGGCAAAATAAAGGCCTTGCTTTGGTTTCAAACATTTTTCTAGGAAGGCATGTTAAGAGCCTAATTCTCTTAAGGAATAAAAGCTCTTCACGAATGAAAGTCCACTCAGTGTTACAAAAGCAGCCCAAACAAAGGAGTAGATTGCAAAAGGCCTAATCCTGCCCCTGCTACAGATATCTAAGTGGCCAAGAAAGCACAGCTCTCCCCTCCTCTTCTCTGCAGGAGAAGCAGGATGACTAAGAGAAAAAGTCCCAGCTATTCCTTCTGTCCTCCATAACCAAAGCTGTGCCATACCACAGGTGGTGCCTTCAAAGTGACTCCAGTTCCAGCCTAGACCTCTCCTCTTCCAGACGACTCCTTCCCCAACACGCCCAGCAACACCAACCTCAGCTCAACACCCTGCCAAGACCCGCAGCTGTCCCCATCCCTCCGCAGAGCTTTCTCACCCCTTGGTTCCCTGCACGTGCCGTGGGATGGCACTCAGGAGGATGTGCTCCAAGGCCTTCCCCGGCAGCAAGCTCAGGCTGCCAGGCCTACGGTTCCTGGATCATCCTTCCCACCCACCCTTCCCGTGCTCGGCTGTTCCATTTGTGCTCAGCTCGGACTTGTCCGCTTAAGCAGGACTGCTGGTAAAGGATGGAGAGCAGCCTGGCAAGCTCCTTCTCCAGCTCCCTCTTTACTCTCAGGGGAGGTAGAGCATGCCACAGGAAAGCAAGCAGTGCCAAAAACTTGGGCCAGCATCAGGCACATTTAGGAATGAAACAAGGCCTTTGTTTGATGTAAGGAAGCACAGGCAATTGACAGAAGGAAAGAGTACTTAGCACAGATATCCAGAAGTACTTAGCACCAGTTAACATAAGAAAAACCTGGAAGCCTAACTTGGCAAGAGAGTGACTTGACAAAAAGCTTTAGCCATAGCCTTGGGGAAGACCTAAGGGCGGCTACAGAATCAGCCCTGTGCAGGGAAGGGGTGAGGAAGATGAGCTGCTTTGGTGCGTTGAGACTCCTCCTGGCCAGCAGGTGGACATTAGCTTCAAGTCTAGGATTCTGGCGCAATGTGCTTCTTTCTAAGCCCCTGCCTATGGAATCGCCTCAGCAGTCTAAAGACGGAAGGTATTTTTGATAGAATTCCTACAGAAAGCCACTGAAATCTGGACGTGGCAAAGAAGCCTTGTGGTGGGGAGCAGAGCCCTAACCTCCTGCCAATCAAAGAGCTTTTGGTGGACAATGCATTTGTCTGCTGATTTCTTTGAATTCTAGAGACCTCTCAGGACTGCTCTATCCTGAGAGAACGCCCTTGGCCTTGACCTGTAGGCACCCGCGCAAGCTTCAAATCAGCTTCCAGAACCTCTCTTGGCCGGCATCCTGACGGGAATGCAGGACTGCTGCGATGCACTGCTGGCACCCAGCAGGACAGGACCGGCTGTCTCGTGTCCACGTAGCAGCACCCCCTGACACAGCCGGGGTCATCCCGACAGCAGACAAGGCTCACGTGTGTGCGGAGAGGGGCAAGGAGCGCTGGGCTCCTCTCAGGGTGTCTCAGCTGGGCCTGCTCCACAACACGCCCCCATTTGAAGGCCTGCTAATGCCCAGCTGCCAGAAATGCCTGCCTTGTTCTCTCCAAGATGCACAGGGAGAGCCAGTGAGCATGGCGCCTTGGGAGGAAAACCTTCCAAGCCTTTTCTGAGGCCACGGACACCCCAAGATCAGCCAAGACTCTCCGTGCCGCCTGGCCCACACAGCCCAGCTCGGTGCGGACCCTCTGGGCCGCAGCAGCTTCCAGCAAACAAGAGGCAAATGCATATTGCCAAGAGTTGAAACACAGCAGACAGGTAAGATGTGAGAGGTGTGTGCGTGAAGGCCTTTGAATTCACAGCTCTCAACGACAGCTTTGGGGCTAGCATCTGGACAGTGATACTCCTGCTCACACCTGTGTCCAAAGGGGGGGAACACACCCTGCTGCAGGTGTTGGCCTTGGTCTCCGCAGGTCCAGGTGGATTCCAAACCCGCTCTTCACAGCCTTCTCCCTTCCCTTGTCCATCTGCCAAGTGCAACAGGCCTCAAGGACTGAAAGGACCACAGAGAGCCAAAGGGGGACAGTTGCTCCGACAGCACCGGGAGCTCCTAGGAAAGCACTTTCCTTCCGCAGCAAGCCCCCTTCCCCCAGAGGCGTTTCCCCAAATGTGTACCTTTCCTGGGGAACACCAACACACTCTTAAGAAACCCTGGCAAGGCTGAATTCCTTCTGGTCCTTTCTGGACAGGCGCTCCAGCTCTAGCTGGGATTTCCCCCAGTGTGATTCCAGGTGGAGGTTCGCACATGCAGCCCCAGACCCGCTACAAACACAAGCTGCCCGCCGCCTCTTCACCTGCCTCGACGCCTGCCTGCGCTCACAGCAGCAAAACCAGGCTCTTCCCGGCCAGAGACCAGAGCCCTGTTCCCGCAGGACGCTCCTGCCAGCACCTTCCAGGACTCTCCACTGTGCACACAGCACTTTTCATGCCCGCTCTCCACAGCCTTTGGAACACAGAGCACAGCCTGGCTGGCGCTGCCATCAGCACACCCCAAACACAGGCGGAGGAAGGAGAAGCAGGGGCTGCTTTGTGGCCATGCCCAGGAGAGACTGGAAGGCTGCCCTCCCTCTGCTCTCACTTGCTTGGCTTTCTGACAGGCTCTGAGGCAGGGGCTGCGATTCCTCAGCTCTGGGGACCAGAACCGCAGCCGGGATCCCGGCACTGCCTGATGGCGCTCGGGTCATTGGCTCGGTCACGCGTCCGAGTCTCGGCCACCATGCTGCTGCTGCTTCACTTGCCCTTAGGCACACCCAAAGCTCCCTGTTAAGGCCTGATGGTCTCTGCTTCTGCCCTCTCCCTGACCCTGTGCAAGCATGGAGCACTGCTGTGCTTTCAGGAAGCTATTCTTGAAAGCTTTCAGCATTCCAAGCTCCTTTGCCCTCTGTAGATGCTTGCCATGGAATCCCTCACAGCTGGGTTCAGCGCATACTCAGGTTGGCTCTTCCTAAATCCAGGAGCTTCAGGCTGCTCAGTTGGACCTTAAACTCCACAGTGTTGTGGAACTGGACCTTCAGCACAGGCACCTTTCCAGCCTGACGCGGCCTCGCTCCTCTGTGTCTCTGCACAAAAGACGGCGCGGAAGAGGACGGCAGAAGGGGCCTGTGTGTGCCAGGGCTCAGGTTTTTACGCCGGTTCAGCTCCACAGAGATGCAGGTGAAGTGAAGAAGCCGAAGTGTTTATTAATTAAAGTCGAAGGAAAGGGATGAGCTGGGTGGGAATAAGGGGGGATGGGCAGGGTTTGAGGGCTGGGATGGAAAGAGCTGTCAAAAGGGTTGGAGAGTGGAGGAAAAAAAAGGGCATGGGCAGGGTCTGAGGGCTGGAGGGAGGGAGCTAACTACAAACAGGGAAAGGTCTGAAGCCATGGGAATTGTGCTCAGCCTCAGCTGTGCGTGGAGCTCCAGCAGCACTGAGAGATGGTGTCCTCTTCAGTGTCTCCCGGTGTGTTCTTGGGACACTGGTTCACTGGTTTCAGAAGACGTCCCCAGTTGTTGAGCTTTTTGGGGAAACCGGGCTTCATTTTGCAGGTTAGAGCATGACGGGCTGCTGTCATGCCTCTGGGTTTGAAGGGCTGGAAGAGAGAAGAACAGAGCCATGGTCAGAGCCGGGATCTGTGGGAACCCTAGGAGATCTTCCTGCCAGGGCCATCCCACCCAGAAGGAAGCAGGAGACATTGGGATCAGCCAGAAGGTGCTTGCCACGAATCCCCCACGTGCCCCTGAAATCTCTGTGTGTTGTGCCCTCTCCAGCCCTCGTCCACACAAGGAGCAAAGCCCTCCACAGCCGGGGACTGCAGCTCTCGGCCCAGGCAGCGCAGCTTCCCCCGCCAGACAGAGCCGCTGACAACCCGCTGCCCTCACTCACCCCTGGCGATGAGCTGGAGCTCTCCCTGCTACATCCTCATCAACCGCACGGCCATGCCTGTGAAGACAGAGCGTGTCACGGCCCCAGCGGCACGGCTCCCTGCCAGCGCCGCTGCCAGCCCTGTGGCCACACGGCCTCCTGCCCCGGCAGGGCTCAGCCCGGGCCCTTGCCGCCTGCTGCCGCCCCAGGGCACGGCTGCCAGAGGGCGGCAGCAGCCCCGAGGGCAGGCGGGGCTCCACGGCGCTGGGCCCGGATGCCGCTGCAGCCGGGGCAGCAGCCGGGGCCGGGGCCGAGCTGCGGCGGGCCGGGGAGGGAGCCCGGGCTCGTGGCTTACCGATGAACCCCATGGTCGCCTCTCGCAGGGACTCCTGTGGGTTCTGCAGGTGCTCGGCTGCTCGGCTCCTGTCGTCTGCCAGCTGGAGAGAGCGGCAGGAGGGAAGGGTTGGCGCGGGCTCAGCCCCTGGGCCGGGCTCTGGCCGCGCCCAGCCCCGGCCTCCCCTGCCCGCACGGCCCTGAGGTGCGGCCAGCAGCCGCTGGTGCCGGGCTCTGGAGGGGGCAGAGGGCCGGCTGCTGCCCGGGGAGCGGCGCTGCCGCCCCGCCCCGCAGCCCCGCTGGGCCGGGACTCCACGGGCACCCGGCTCGGGGCCGCAGGAGCCTGGAGAAGAGCCCGCGGGGCCCAGGGAAGGGAGCGGCGTGTGGGGCGCAGGCCGGAGCCCCTGGGTGCAGCGCTGGGCAGGGGCCACGGCTGCCAGCCCCGCGGCCACGGATCTTCTCCAGGCTGAGGCTGGCACTTCTCCAAGCCATCCTTACCTTACACTCATCGATATTCAACAGATCTTCCTTGGTCGGTAGCTCCTCCAGATCCCTCCACTCCAGGAACTTGGCCGCACAATGCAGGGTTTCCCGAGAGGCCTGAAGAGCAGCAGAGATGCAGAGATGGCACCACAGCCCAGGGCACAAGGACCCGCATCCCTGTGCCAAGGCCTGGAGGAGGACGCAGCCTGCGTGGCACCAGGGCAGGAGGTGGCTGAGCCCCCTCCCAGGGATGCCCAAAACCTCACATTTGCCACACGCCGGTTCTCATCACGGCAGTAGATTAAAAGGAGGTGCAGGCTCTTGTTGACAATTGTCTTCAGGGGTTCTTTTCCCTCATCCACTACCACCTCCATCACCTTACGGAAGAGGTCAATGGAGAGCAGTTACATGAAGCTATTTTCCTAGAGGAAAGGAAAAAACCTAAGCACCGATTACACCAATTACTCCAGGCCCACCTAGGCAAAGGCCTGAAAATGCAGACAGCGCAAAGTTTCTGGGCAGCACCCAATGCCTGTGGCTTGAGTTGCAGAACCTTACATTGTTAAAGAGCGCCAGGAGTGCCTCAGCCAGCTTCGGGGCGGTGGTGCTGGATATCAGGATGCCTTCGTTCTTCAGCATATCAGTAAGCACACGGAGGGTCAGGGCAACCACCACTCCATCTTCATCGCCCAGCAGATCCACAAAGCTTTGAGACAGACAGCACATTTTTCTGGCCTGTGTGGAACACAAGGCTGCGCTGTGAAGCCGTCAGCAGCTGCACCAGCGACAGCGCCCTGGCACTGCAAGCCCAGCCTGCTGCCGCAGGGCCCAGACACCAAAGGCCCATCCCAAAGCACTCGGGCAGCTGAGGCAGGAGAGCTGGGAGCAGCTGCCTCAGCTCCTGAAGCCCAGCCAGCCCATGGGGCTGCTCTCCCCAGTGCAGCTTCAGCTGCTGCCTTTTTCTCACCATCAGGGGATCCTTGCTGAGCACCAGGAGGCCTCTGAGCGCCAGGCGACACATCTGCCTGCGCTCGATCTGCAGGTAACTCGACACGACTATCAGGGCCCAGCCACCACATTTAGTAAAGTCCAGGCACTCCAGGACCTGAAAGGCAGAGGGCAGTGGCACAGGGCCCGGCTGGCAGGAGCCCAGAAGTGCACAGGGCCAGCCCCAGGCAGCAGCACAGGGCGCTGGTTCCATCCCAGGCCAGGGATGCAGCTGCGAGAGGGCAGAGAGCTGGGAGGCAGCTCAGCGAGGCCGCGCTGGCCTTCAGGCTCACCTCCACAAGGAATGCCAGGAGAGGCAGATCGCAGCCTGGCTTCTCAGTGCTGAGGAGCCGGAGCAAGTGGGTTGCGACGCAGGAAGACAAAGGGATTGAGACATGGCGCATCTCCCTGTCAGGGGCAAAAAGGAACAAAGAGCCTGAGGTGGGGGGGCACACTTTTCTCAGGACTGACTCATAGAGGTGCAGTCTTTCCCCAGCATCCCTGCAGGGGACGTGGGTACTTTGGGAGGCGGCCACTCCTGTGCACCCTCCTCTCCCAGCCTTTTCCAGTCTGCTCGGCCATCCCTAAAGTGACGAGGCCCTCTGGCCCACGACCACAGGGACTGTGGGGCAGCCCGGGCACAGGGCAATGATTCCAGGGACAGCAGGGAGAAGGGGGTCTCACCTGGCCAGCAGAGCCATAGCATAGTGCTGGGTGTCAGCACAGGGCAGTGTGTCCCAGCCATGCTTGGACTCCACAGCGATCACCTCCTTGTCACACTCCAGCTGGCAGAGCAGGGACTTCATGGCCTGCACTGTAAACCTGTGTGCAGAGCAAAGCCCGGGTCACACTGGGAGCACTGGGACTGGCCACAAGGACATGGGAAGGACAGGAGGGCGGAGACCTGTTGGGGTCGCTGGGAAGGCGGTGTTCCTCTCGGCATGCTCTCCAGAAGCGATCGACTTCCTGTGGTGGCATCTGCTGCGTGGTGATGACAACATGGAAAAGCAGAGCCACAAAGAGGCGGGAGGAATAAAGGATCAGTGCCTCGTGGCACTCAGGCACCTGGACAATCACCCACACCACCAGAGTTGCCTGCAAAAGAAGTTGCCGAGGAGAGCGCTCAGTGCTGAGGTGTCCATGTGGCAGGGCCCCAGGGGAGACGCAGGGGGAGCAGCAGGCCTGGTGCCCCCTGAGCCTGCCCTTGGCCCAGGTTTCAGCCCAGGGCCTGAGGCAGGGAGAGGATGGAGAGCTGCTGGAGAGGCGACCTGGGGGTGAGCAAATGCCCAGGAACTCACAGCCAGAGCAAAGACGTCCTCGTTGTCCCCATCAGAGGTGAACATGCGAGACAGAGGCCAGTCCTCCATCACACTGAGGAGTGTTGGCAGCACCTTCTCCACCGTGGAACTCGATGAGCCTATGGTTCTCCACATCATGGCAGCAGCTCTGTGGGATCAGAGCTCTTTGTCAGAGGGACATCTCAGCCACACTACCATGCCCTGTGCGGGTCTGGGGGCCAGGGGACAGAGCCCCGGTGCCCTGAAGGGCAGGGAGGGAGCATGGCAGCAGGCTTGGGAAACAGAGGGGCCTGAGGGTCCTGGACCTGTCTGCCTGTCTGGCAGAGCCCATTGCACAGGCCGTGCAGGGCCACGGCCCTAAAGGCCGGTGAGCCCTGAGCTCTCAAGGCAGGTGAGCCCATACCTGTCACATGTTGGGGCACAGCGCAGGAGGGTCAGCACCACGTCCGCTGGGTGTTCGTCAGCCAGCCTCACAATGTCAGTTTGCATCCCGGCATCCACAGTGACATGGGATGCTAGTCTCTGGTGAACATTCCTAACAATGGCTGGTACCTGGAGGAGGCATGGGGAAGACTTGGAGCACTGTCTAAGGGAGCAACTTCTCCAGCTTCCCTTCCCACAGTACTCTAATGGCTTCAGAGGCTGAGAGGATCCAAGGGCTTGAGGGGACACACAATCCTGGGAGGCCTCCAGCCCTGGCCCCAGGCTGCTTACCCGCTGCTGAGGAGAAACAGAATGCTCCTCGAAAAAATGCACGGTGGGAGCATGAGTCATGGTGGGAGTGGGGCTGCTGTCAGTATTTGGGAGGCCTTGAATCATTCTGGTGGCAGTGTCTGTGATGCTCCTGCCCTCGGTCATTTCCATGACGACAGCCTTCGCCCGGAGATCATTCACTAAAGTGACAAAATTTTCTGAGCGTGCAGTCAAATTTGTGCTGACATCAGGCTCTTCCTGGCAGCTGGTCAGCCTGGAGTTTAGCTTGGCTGTACCTGCAGTTGCAGTGCTGCTGGTGTTCCTACGCCGAATGCGCAGGAATTTCGGGAACATCTGCAGGGGAACAAAGCCAGGGATGTTCCGTGGAGCGCTCCAAGCGCGGTGCTCGGCCGAGCAGTGACAGCAGGCCCAGCCCAGGTGGGGAGGGCTGCAGGTACCTTCAGTGTCCTGCGGAAGCGGCCGCTGGCAGGCCTGTGCTCTTGTGTGCCGTCCGTGGCTGCATCTGGCAAAGAGCGAGAGCAGGCAGTGCTGAGGGGCTGCGGGAGAGGCCGGAGAACACAGCCCAGCCCTGTCCTCCCCAGGCTGGGACTGCCCCGGGATGCCCCAGGGGATGGAGCATGGGTGCTGCCAGCTTCAGCCCCAGCCCCTCTTCCGTCCTGTTCCTGGGCATGTCCACAACAGGTGGGAGAGGACGGAGCCAAGCTGGCTGCAGCCATCAGCCCTGTGGCCCAGTTCTGCCACTCACCGTCCTGCACTGGCTGGAGCTGCTCTGGCTCTTCAGGCTGTTGTGCTCCACGGGCTTGCTTTCTTTCCCCCCTGAAGACTTTGAAGAGGCCAAGAAATCTGCCCGCCATGCCAGAGTGTGGTGTTGAGGGCGCCTTCTAGAGAGATGGCTCAGAAGAGCTCTGAGTCAACAAGTCCTCGATGGTACGTGCAAAAGAGAAGCCTCGGGTAGGCCACAGGTCACCAAGTCCTGTGGTCTGGCCTCGAGGTCACCTCTAGGAATACCGCCTCGGAAAAGCTCCGGATCAGACGGGAATGAGTGTGCCTTGGGGGGGCTCCTCACGACACCGCTCTATCCCGTCCTGTCCCGTCGCCTGCTCCGAGCACTGTGGCCTGGCTGAGTCACCGCCAGCACCTATGTCGCCACGGGTCACAAAGGGTCCTTTGACACCCTGTCCCGTTCCATGCCATGGTGACCCCGCTGCTGCACCGTGTCACAAAGGGCCAATGCACACACTGCCACCTGCCCTGGGGCCACCCCCAGCCCAGCCAAGGTGGCCCAGGTTGGAAGGAATCCCTCACCCCAAGTGTCGAAGACAGCCCTGAGACAGCATCTTTCGGAGCGGCTCAAACCGTGGGCAAACGCTGCCCGGCTCTGCGGGCCCAGGGCAGCAGAAGGAGCCCCCAGGGCTGCCGACGCGGCCGCAGCGGGAAGGCCACGGGGCCTTGCACAGAAGCTGGCACGGCCTCCCTGGGACACGACCCCATCCGCTGGCCGTCCTAAACCCGCGGGTGTGACGCAGACGAGGAACGTGTGGGCCAGGGCACGGATGCTGCTCTGAGCCCTGGGGCCAGGGGAGCGCTGAAACCGGCAGGTGTGACGGAGCCCCCGCCCAAGCAGAGCTGCTGCCCCCCGAGCCCTGGCAGTGCTGGTGTCATCTCCTGCCCCAGAGACCTGTGCCCCGGGGCGCTTCTCTGCCACAGGGCAGCCAAAGCCAATGTGCGCTGGAGGCCGTGCTCCTTCCTACAGGGCATGTGGGCAGGAGCACCTGGAGCAAGTACTGGCAACTGTTGCGTTCTGTCAGAAGCTGTTACTCCATGCTGAAATTGTTTTCTACTTGGAGCCATTTCCTGAAGCACAAAATCACCCTGGCAGCAAAGGCAGAGAAGGATCTGGCATTTAAGAATCTTCAATTCAGGAAAGCTTTTCTTCCCATTACTCAACTCAAGTAGTTCCAAAAAGTTGCAAACTTCCTAAATTAATAGCAATGGCCTGAGAACCTGATAGATTTGGAAGTTTCCTTCCCACCTCAAAGCAGCAACACATTTGCCTTAAGGTCATCCACTGAATGTCACTTTACAAAGCAGAAGACCACACAGAGGCAAAATAAAGGCCTTGCTTTGGTTTCAAACATTTTTCTAGGAAGGCATGTTAAGAGCCTAATTCTCTTAAGAAATAAAAGCTCTTCACGAATGAAAGTCCACTCAGTGTTACAAAAGCAGCCCAAACAAAGGAGTAGATTGCAAAAGGCCTAATCCTGCCCCTGCTACAGATATCTAAGTGGCCAAGAAGGCACAGCTCTCCCCTCCTCTTCTCTGCAGGAGAAGCAGGATGACTAAGAGAAAAAGTCCCAGCTATTCCTTCTGTCCTCCATAACCAAAGCTGTGCCATACCACAGGTGGTGCCTTCAAAGTGACTCCAGTTCCAGCCTAGACCTCTCCTCTTCCAGACGACTCCTTCCCCAACACGCCCAGCAACACTAACCCCAGCTCAACGCCCTGCCAAGACCCGCAGCTGTCCCCATCCCTCCGCAGAGCTTTCCCACCCCTTGGTTCCCTGCACGTGCCGTGGGATGGCACTCAGGAGGATGTGCTCCAAGGCCTTCCCCGGCAGCAAGCTCAGGTTGCCAGGCCTACGGTTCCTGGATCATCCTTCCCACCCACCCTTCCCGTGCTCGGCTGTTCCATTTGTGCTCAGCTCAGACTTGTCCGCTTAAGCAGGACTGCTGGTAAAGGATGGAGAGCAGCCTGGCAAGCTCCTTCTCCAGCTCCCTCTTTACTCTCAGGGGAGGTAGAGCATGCCACAGGAAAGCAAGCAGTGCCAAAAGACTTGGGCCAGCATCAGGCACATTTAGGAATGAAACAAGGCCTTTGTTTGATGTAAGGAAGCACAGGCAATTGACAGAAGGAAAGAGTACTTAGCACAGATATCCAGAAGTACTTAGCACCAGTTAACATAAGAAAAACCTGGAAGCCTAACTTGGCAAGAGAGTGACTTGACAAAAAGCTTTAGACATAGCCTTGGGGAAGACCTAAGGGCGGCTACAGAATCAGCCCTGTGCAGGGAAGGGGTGAGGAAGATGAGCTGCTTTGGTGCGCTGAGACTCCTCCTGGCCAGCAGGTGGACATTAGCTTCAAGTCTAGGATTCTGGCGCAATGTGTTTCTTTCTAAGCCCCTGCCTATGGAATCACCTCAGCAGTCTAAAGACGGAAGGTATTTTTGATAGAATTCCTACTGAAAGCCACTGAAATCTGGACGTGGCAAAGAAGCCTTGTGGTGGGGTGCAGAGCCCTAACCTCCTGCCAATCAAAGAGCTTTTGGTGGACAATGCATTTGTCTGCTGATTTCTTTGAATTCTAGAGACCTCTCAGGACTGCTCTATCCTGAGAGAACGCCCTTGGCCTTGACCTGTAGGCACCCGCGCAAGCTTCAAATCAGCTTCCAGAACCTCTCTTGGCCGGCATCCTGACGGGAATGCAGGACTGCTGCGATGCACTGCTGGCACCCAGCAGGACAGGACCGGCTGTCTCGTGTCCACGTAGCAGCACCCCCTGACACAGCCGGGGTCATCCCGACAGCAGACAAGGCTCACGTGTGTGCGGAGAGGGGCAAGGAGCGCTGGGCTCCTCTCAGGGTGTCTCAGCTGGGCCTGCTCCACAACACGCCCCCATTTGAAGGCCTGCTAATGCCCAGCTGCCAGAAATGCCTGCCTTGTTCTCTCCAAGATGCACAGGGAGAGCCAGTGAGCAGGGCGCCTTGGGAGGCAAACCTTCCAAGCCTTTTCTGAGGCCACGGACACCCCAAGATCAGCCAAGACTCTCCGTGCCGCCTGGCCCACACAGCCCAGCTCGGTGCGGACCCTCTGGGCCGCAGCAGCTTCCAGCAAGCAAGAGGCAAATGCATATTGCCAAGAGTTGAAACACAGCAGACAGGTAAGATGTGAGAGGTGTGTGCGTGAAGGCCTTTGAATTCACAGCTCTCAACGACAGCTTTGGGGCTGGCATCTGGACAGTGATGCTCCTGCTCACACCTGTGTCCAAAGGGGGGGAACACACCCTGCTGCAGGTGTTGGCCTTGGTCTCCGCAGGTCCAGGTGGATTCCAAACCCGCTCTTCACAGCCTTCTCCCTTCCCTTGTCCATCTGCCAAATGCAACAGGCCTCAAGGACTGAAAGGACCACAGAGAGCCAAAGGGGGACAGTTGCTCCGACAGCACCGGGAGCTCCTAGGAAAGCGCTTTCCTTCCGCAGCAAGCCCCTTTCCCCCAGAGGCGTTTCCCCAAATGTGTACCTTTCCTGGGGAACACCAACACACTCTTAAGAAACCCTGGCAAGGCTGAATTCCTTCTGGTCCTTTCTGGACAGGCGCTCCAGCTCTAGCTGGGATTTCCCCCAGTGTGATTCCAGGTGGAGGTTCGCACATGCAGCCCCAGACCCTCTACAAACACAAGCTGCCCGCTGCCTCTTCACCTGCCTCGATGCCTGCCTGCGCTCACAGCAGCAAAACCAGGCTCTTCCCGGCCAGAGACCAGAGCCCTGTTCCCGCAGGACGCTCCTGCCAGCACCTTCCAGGACTCTCCACTGTGCACACAGCACTTTTCATGCCCGCTCTCCACAGCCTTTGGAACACAGAGCACAGCCTGGCTGGCGCTGCCATCAGCACACCCCAAACGCAGGCGGAGGAAGGAGAAGCAGGGGCTGCTTTGTGGCCATGCCCAGGAGAGACTGGAAGGCTGCCCTCCCTCTGCTCTCACTTGCTTGGCTTTCTGACAGGCTCTGAGGCAGGGGCTGCGATTCCTCAGCTCTGGGGACCAGAACCGCAGCCGGGATCCCGGCACTGCCTGACGGCGCTCGGGCCATTGCCTCGGTCACGCGTCCGAGTCTCAGCCACCATGCTGCTGCTGCTTCACTTGCCCTTAGGCACACCCAAAGCTCCCTGTTAAGGCCTGATGGTCTCTGCTTCTGCCCTCTCCCTGACCCTGTGCAAGGATGGAGCACTGCTGTGCTTTCAGGAAGCTATTCTTGAAAGCTTTCAGCATTCCAAGCTCCTTTGCCCTCTGTAGATGCTTGCCATGGAATCCCTCACAGCTGGGTTCAGAGCATACTCAGGTTGGCTCTTCCTAAATCCAGGAGCTTCAGGCTGCTCAGTTGGACCTTAAACTCCACAGTGTTGTGGAACTGGACCTTCAGCACAGGCACCTTTCCAGCCTGACGCGGCCTCGCTCCTCTGTGTCTCTGCACAAAAGACAGCGCGCAAGAGGACGGCAGCAGGGGCCTGTGTGTGCCAGGGCTCAGGTATTTACGCCGCTTCAGCTCCACAGAGACGCAGGTAAAGTGAAGAAGCCAAAGTGTTTATTAATGAAAGTCGAAGGGATGAGCTGGGAGGGAATAAGGGGGGATGGGCAGGGTTTGAGGGCTGGGAGGGAAGGAGCTGTCAAAAGGGTTGGAGAGTGGAGGGAAAAAAAGGGCATGGGCAGGGTCTGAGGGCTGGAGGGAGGGAGCTAACTACAAACAGGGAAAGGTCTGAAGCCATGGGAATTGTGCTCAGCCTCAGCTGTGCGTGGAGCTCCAGCAGCACTGAGAGATGGTGTCCTCTTCAGTGTCTCCCGGTGTGTTCTTGGGACACTGGTTCACTGGTTTCAGAAGACGTCCCCAGTTGTTGAGCTTTTTGGGGAAACCGGGCTTCATTTTCCAGCTTAGTGCATGACGGGCTGCTGTCATGCCTCTGGGTTTGAAGGGCTGGAAGAGAGAAGAACAGAGCCATGGTCAGAGCCGGGATCTGTGGGAACCCTAGGAGATCTTCATGCCAGGGCCATCCCACCCAGAAGGAAGCAGGAGACATTGGGATCAGCCAGAAGGTGCTTGCCACGAATCCCCCACGTGCCCCTGAAATCTCTGTGTTGTGCCCTCTCCAGCCCTCGTCCACACAAGGAGCAAAGCCCTCCACAGCCGGGGACTGCAGCTCTCGGCCCAGGCAGTGCAGCTTCCCCCGCCAGACAGAGCCGCTGACAACCCGCTGCCCTCACTCACCCCTGGCGATGAGCTGGAGCTCTCCCTGCTACATCCTCATCAACCGCACGGCCATGCCTGTGAAGACAGAGCGTGTCACGGCCCCAGCAGCACGGCTCCCTGCCAGCGCCGCTGCCAGCCCTGTGGCCACACGGCCTCCTGCCCCGGCAGGGCTCAGCCCGGGCCCTTGCCGCCTGCTGCCGCCCCAGGGCACGGCTGCCAGAGGGCGGCAGCAGCCCCGAGGGCAGGCGGGGCTCCACGGCGCCGGGCCCGGATGCCGCTGCAGCCGGGGCAGCAGCCGGGGCCGGGGCCGAGCTGCGGCGGGCCAGGGAGGGACCCCGGGCTCGTGGCTTACCGATGAACCCCATGGCCGCCTCTCGCAGGGACTCCTGTGGGTTCTGCAGGTGCTCGGCCGCTCGGCTCCTGTCGTCTGCCAGCTGGAGAGAGCGACAGGAGGGAAGGGTTGGCGCGGGCTCAGCCCCTGGGCCGGGCTCTGGCCGCGCCCAGCCCCGGCCTCCCCTGCCCGCACGGCCCTGAGGCGCGGCCAGCAGCCGCTGGTGCCGGGCTCTGGAGGGGGCAGAGGGCCGGCTGCTGCCCGGGGAGCGGCGCTGCCGCCCCGCCCCGCAGCCCCGCTGGGCCGGGACTCCACGGGCACCCGGCTCGGGGCCGCAGGAGCCTGGAGAAGAGCCCGCGGGGCCCAGGGAAGGGAGCGGCGTGTGGGGCGCAGGCCGGAGCCCCTGGGTGCAGCGCTGGGCAGGGGCCACGGCTGCCAGCCCCGCGGCCACGGATCTTCTCCAGGCTGAGGCTGGCACTTCTCCAAGCCATCCTTACCTTACACTCATCAATATTCAACAGATCTTCCTTGGTCGGTAGCTCCTCCAGATCCCTCCACTCCAGGAACTTGGCCGCACAATGCAGGGTTTCCCAAGAGGCCTGAAGAGCAGCAGAGATGCAGAGATGGCACCACAGCCCAGGGCACAAGGACCCGCATCCCTGTGCCAAGGCCTGGAGGAGGATGCAGTCGGTGTGGCACCAGGGCAGGAGGTGGCTGAGCCCCCTCCCAGGGATGCCCAAAACCTCACATTTGCCACACGCCGGTTCTCATCACGGCAGTAGATTAAAAGGAGGTGCAGGCTCTTGTTGACAATTGTCTTCAGGGGTTCTTTTCCCTCATCCACTACCACCTCCATCACCTTACGGAAGAGGTCAATGGAGAGCAGTTGCATGAAGCTATTTTCCTAGAGGAAAGGAAAAAACCTAAGCACCGATTACACCAATTACTCCAGGCCCACCTAGGCAAAGGCCTGAAAATGCAGACAGCGCAAAGTTTCTGGGCAGCACCCAATGCCTGTGGCTTGAGTTGCAGAACCTTACATTGTTAAAGAGCGCCAGGAGTGCCTCAGCCAGCTTCGGGGCGGTGGTGCTGGATATCAGGATGTCTTCATTCTTCAGCATATCAGTAAGCACACGCAGGGTCAGGGCAACCACCACTCCATCTTCATCGCCCAGCAGATCCACAAAGCTTTGAGACAGACAGCACATTTTTCTGGCCTGTGTGGAACACAAGGCTGCGCTGTGAAGCCGTCAGCAGCTGCACCAGCGACAGCGCCCTGGCACTGCAAGCTCAGCCTGCTGCCGCAGGGCCCAGAGACCAAAGGCCCGTCCCAAAGCACTCGGGCAGCTGAGGCAGGAGAGCTGGGAGCAGCTGCCTCAGCTCCTGAAGCCCAGCCAGCCCATGGGGCTGCTCTCCCCAGTGCAGCTTCAGCTGCTGTCCCCTTCTCACCATCAGGGGATCCTTGCTGAGCACCAGGAGGCCTCTGAGCGCCAGGCGACACATCTGCCTGCACTCGATCCGCAGGTAACTCGACACGACTATCAGGACCCAGCCACCACATTTAGTCAAGTCCAGGCACTCCAGGACCTGAAAGGCAGAGGGCAGTGGCACAGGGCCCAGCTGGTAGGAGCCCAGAAGTGCACAGGGCCAGCCCCAGGCAGCAGCACAGGGCCCTGGTGCCATCCCAGGCCAGGGATGCGGCTACGAGAGGGCAGAGAGCTGGGAGGCAGCTCAGCGAGGCCGCGCTGGCCTTCAGGCTCACCTCCACAAGGAATGCCAGGAGAGGCAGATCGCAGCCTGGCTTCTCAATGCAGAGCAGCCGGAGCAAGTGGGTTGCGACGCATGAAGACAAAGGGATTGAGACATGGCGCATCTCCCTGTCAGGGGCAAAAAGGAACAAAGAGCCTGAGGTGGGGGGGCACACTTTTCTCTGGACTGACTCATAGAGGTGCAGTCTTTCCCCAGCATCCCTGCAGGGGACGTGGGTGCTTTGGGAGGCGGCCACTCCTGTGCACCCTCCTCTCCCAGCCTTTTCCAGTCTGCTCGGCCATCCCTAAAGTGACGAGGCCCTCTGGCCCACGACCACAGGGACTGTGGGGCAGCCCGGGCACAGGGCAATGATTCCAGGGACAGCAGGGAGAAGGGGGTCTCACCTGGCCAGCAGAGCCATAGCATAGTGCTGGGTGTCAGCACAGGGCAGCGTGTCCCAGCCATGCTTGGACTCCACAGCGATCACCTCCTTGTCACACTCCAGCCGGCAGAGCAGGGACTTCATGGCCTGCACTGTAAACCTGTGTGCAGAGCAAAGCCCGGGTCACACTGGGAGCACTGGGACTGGCCACAAGGACATGGGAAGGACAGGAGGGCGGAGACCTGTTGGGGTCGCTGGGAAGGCGGTGTTCCTCTCGGCATGCTCTCCAGAAGCGATCGACTTCCTGTGGTGGCATCTGCTGCGTGGTGATGACAACATGGAAAAGCAGAGCCACAAAGAGGCGGGAGGAATAAAGGATCAGTGCCTCATGGCACTCAGGCACCTGGACAATCACCCACACCACCAGAGTTGCCTGCAAAAGAAGTTGCCGAGGAGAGCGCTCAGTGCTGAGGTGTCCATGTGGCAGGGCCCCAGGGGAGACGCAGGGGGAGCAGCAGGCCTGGTGCCCCCTGAGCCTGCCCTTGGCCCAGGTTTCAGCCCAGGGCCTGAGGCAGGGAGAGGATGGAGAGCTGCTGGAGAGGCGACCTGGGGGTGAGCAAATGCCCAGGAACTCACAGCCAGAGCAAAGACGTCCTCGTTGTCCCCATCAGAGGTGAACATGCGAGACAGAGGCCAGTCCTCCATCACACTGAGGAGTGTTGGCAGCACCTTCTCCACCGTGGAACTCGATGAGCCTATGGTTCTCCACATCATGGCAGCAGCTCTGTGGGATCAGAGCTCTTTGTCAGAGGGACATCTCAGCCACACTACCATGCCCTGTGCGGGTCTGGGGGCCAGGGGACAGAGCCCCGGTGCCCTGAAGGGCAGGGAGGGAGCATGGCAGCAGGCTTGGGAAACAGAGGGGCCCGAGGGTCCTGGACCTGTCTGCCTGTCTGGCAGAGCCCATTGCACAGGCCGTGCAGGGCCACGGCCCTAAAGGCCGGTGAGCCCTGAGCTCTCAAGGCAGGTGAGCCCATACCTGTCACATGTTGGGGCACAGCGCAGGAGGGTCAGCACCACGTCCGCTGGGTGTTCGTCAGCCAGCCTCACAATGTCAGTTTGCATCCCGGCATCCACAGTGACATGGGATGCTAGTCTCTGGTGAATATTCCTAACAATGGCTGGTACCTGGAGGAGGCATGGGGAAGACTTGGAGCACTGTCTAAGGGAGCAACTTCTCCAGCTTCCCTTCCCACAGTACTCTAATGGCTTCAGAGGCTGAGAGGACCCAGCGGCTTGAGAGGACACACAATCCTGGGAGGCCTCCAGCCCTGGCCCCAGGCTGCTTACCCGCTGCTGAGGAGAAACAGAACGCTCCTCGAAAAAATGCACGGTGGGAGCATGAGTCATGGTGGGAGTGGGAGTGCTGTCAGTATTTGGGAGGCCTTGAGTCATTCTGGTGGCAGTGTCTGTGATGCTCCTGCCCTCGGTCATTTCCATGACGACAGCCTTCGCCCGGAGATCATTCACTGCAGTGACAAAATTTTCTGAGTGTGCAGTCAAATTTGTGCTGACATCAGGCTCTTCCTGGCAGCTGGTCAGCCTGGAGTTTAGCTTGGCTGTACCTGCAGTTGCAGTGCTGCTGGTGTTCCTACGCCGAATGCGCAGGAATTTCGGGAACATCTGCAGGGGAACAAAGCCAGGGATGTTCCGTGGAGCGCTCCAAGCGCGGTGCTCGGCCGAGCAGTGACAGCAGGCCCAGCCCAGGTGGGGAGGGCTGCAGGTACCTTCAGTGTCCTGCGGAAGCGGCCACTGGCAGGCCTGTGCTCTTGTGTGCCGTCCGTGGCTGCATCTGGCAAAGAGCGAGAGCAGGCAGAGCTGAGGGGCTGCGGGAGAGGCCGGAGAACACAGCCCAGCCCTGTCCTCCCCAGGCTGGGACTGCCCCGGGATGCCCCAGGGGATGGAGCATGGGTGCTGCCAGGTTCAGCCCCAGCCCCTCTTCCGTCCTGTCCTTGGGCATGTCCACAACAGGTGGGAGAGGACGGAGCCAAGCTGGCTGCAGCCATCAGCCCTGTGGCCCAGTTCTGCCACTCACCGTCCTGCACTGGCTGGAGCTGCTCTGGCTCTTCAGGCCGTTGTGCTCCACGGGCTTGCTTTCTTTCCCCCCTGAAGACTTTGAAGAGGCCAAGAAATCTGCCCGCCATGCCAGAGTGTGGTGTTGAGGGCGCCTTCTAGAGAGATGGCTCAGAAGAGCTCTGAGTCAACAAGTCCTCGATGGTACGTGCAAAAGAGAAGCCTCGGGTAGGCCACAGGTCACCAAGTCCTGTGGTCTGGCCTCGAGGTCACCTCTAGGAATACCGCCTCGGAAAAGCTCCGGATCAGACGGGAATGAGTGTGCCTTGGGGGGGCTCCTCACGACACCGCTCTATCCCGTCCTGTCCCGTCGCCTGCTCCGAGCACTGTGGCCTGGCTGAGTCACCGCCAGCACCTATGTCGCCACGGGTCACAAAGGGTCCTTTGACACCCTGTCCCGTTCCATGCCATGGTGACCCCGCTGCTGCACCGTGTCACAAAGGGCCAATGCACACACTGCCACCTGCCCTGGGGCCACCCCCAGCCCAGCCAAGGTGGCCCAGGTTGGAAGGAATCCCTCACCCCAAGTGTCGAAGACAGCCCTGAGACAGCATCTTTCGGAGCGGCTCAAACCGTGGGCAAACGCTGTCCAGCTCTGCGGGCCCAGGGCAGCAGAAGGAGCCCCCAGGGCTGCCGACGCGGCCGCAGCGGGAAGGGCACGGGGCCTTGCACAGAAGCTGGCACGGCCTCCCTGGGACACGACCCCATCCGCTGGCCGTCCTAAACCCGCGGGTGTGACGCAGACGAGGAACGTGTGGGCCAGGGCACGGATGCTGCTCTGAGCCCTGGGGCCAGGGGAGTGCTGAAACCGGCAGGTGTGACGGAGCCCCCGCCCAAGCAGAGCTGCTGCCCCCCGAGCCCTGGCAGTGCTGGTGTCATCTCCTGCCCCAGAGACTTGTGCCCCGGGGCGCTTCTCTGCCACAGGGCAGCCAAAGCCAATGTGCGCTGGAGGCCGTGCTCCTTCCTACAGGGCATGTGGGCAGGAGCACCTGGAGCAAGTGCTGGCAACTGTTGCGCTCTGTCAGAAGCTGTTACTCCATGCTGAAATTGTTTTCTACTTGGAGCCATTTCCTGAAGCACAAAATCACCCTGGCAGCAAAGGCAGAGAAGGATCTGGCATTTAAGAATCTTCAATTCAGGAAAGCTTTTCTTCCCATTACTCAACTCAAGTAGTTCCAAAAAGTTGCAAACTTCCTAAATTAATAGCAATGGCCTGAGAACCTGATAGATTTGGAAGTTTCCTTCCCACCTCAAAGCAGCAACACATTTGCCTTAAGGTCATCCACTGAATGTCACTTTACAAAGCAGAAGACCACACAGAGGCAAAATAAAGGCCTTGCTTTGGTTTCAAACATTTTTCTAGGAAGGCATGTTAAGAGCCTAATTCTCTTAAGAAATAAAAGCTCTTCACGAATGAAAGTCCACTCAGTGTTACAAAAGCAGCCCAAACAAAGGAGTAGATTGCAAAAGGCCTAATCCTGCCCCTGCTACAGATATCTAAGTGGCCAAGAAAGCACAGCTCTCCCCTCCTCTTCTCTGCAGGAGAAGCAGGATGACTAAGAGAAAAAGTCCCAGCTATTCCTTCTGTCCTCCATAACCAAAGCTGTGCCATACCACAGGTGGTGCCTTCAAAGTGACTCCAGTTCCAGCCTAGACCTCTCCTCTTCCAGACGACTCCTTCCCCAACACGCCCAGCAACACCAACCCCAGCTCAACACCCTGCCAAGACCCGCAGCTGTCCCCATCCCTCCGCAGAGCTTTCCCACCCCTTGGTTCCCTGCACGTGCCGTGGGATGGCACTCAGGAGGATGTGCTCCAAGGCCTTCCCCGGCAGCAAGCTCAGGCTGCCAGGCCTACGGTTCCTGGATCATCCTTCCCACCCACCCTTCCCGTGCTCGGCTGTTCCATTTGTGCTCAGCTCGGACTTGTCCGCTTAAGCAGGACTGCTGGTAAAGGATGGAGAGCAGCCTGGCAAGCTCCTTCTCCAGCTCCCTCTTTACTCTCGGGGGAGATAGAGCATGCCACAGGAAAGCAAGCAGTGCCAAAAGACTTGGGCCAGCATCAGGCACATTTAGGAACCAAACAAGGCCTTTGTTTGATGTAAGGAAGCACAGGCAATTGACAGAAGGAAAGAGTACTTAGCACACATATCCAGAAGTACTTAGTGCCAGTTAACATAAGAAAAACCTGGAAGCCTGACTTGGCAAGAGAGTGACTTGACAAAAAGCTTTAGACATAGCCTTGGGGAAGTCCTAAGGGTGGCTACAGAATCAGCCCTGTGCAGGGAAGGGGTGAGGAAGATGAGCTGCTTTGGTGCACTGAGACTCCTCCTGGCCAGCAGGTGGACATTAGCTTCAAGTCTAGGATTCTGGCGCAATGTGTTTCTTTCTAAGCCCCTGCCTATGGAATCACCTCAGCAGTCTAAAGACGGAAGGTATTTTTGATAGAATTCCTACAGAAAGCCACTGCAATTTGGACGTGGCAAAGAAGCCTTGTGGTGGGGTGCAGACCCCTAACCTCCTGCAAATCAAAGAGCTTTTGGTGGACAATGCATTTGTCTGCTGATTTCTTTGAATTCTAGAGACCTCTCAGGACTGCTCTATCCTGAGGGAACGCCCTTGGCCTTGACCTGTAGGCACCCGCGCAAGCTTCAAATCAGCTCCCTCAGCTTCCAGGACCTCTCTTGGCCGGCATCCTGACTGGGATGCAGGACTGCTGCGAGGCACTGCTGGGACCCAGCAGGACAGGACTGGCTGTCTCGTGTCCACGTAGCAGCACCCCCTGACACAGCCGGGGTCATCCCGAAAGCAGACAACGCTCACGTGTGTGCGGAGAGGGGCAAGGAGCGCTGGGCTCCTCTCAGGGTGTCTCAGCTGGGCCTGCTCCACAAAAAAACTATTAAATGGTTTTCCAAGTTCCTTGATTTTCTATATTTTGCCAGTAGAGCTGTGTGTTGCTTTGACCTCTTAGCTCAGTTGGTTAAAGTATGGTGCTAATATCACCGAGGTTTAGGGTTCCATCCCTCCATGGGCCATTAACTTCAGAATTGGACTTATGATCCTTGACTGTTCCTTGCAAATAAGAATATTCTGTGCATCTGTTCATCCTGAGACTATCTGGTTGGCATTTCTCCTTGTGCACCAAACTCGAGTAAGAGAACCTTTGGGTACCCCCATTATTTCAGTGTTCTGGGGTGTTACAGCCCCGCAGGCTCATTACGGCCTCTTGTTTCCATGAGGCCCTGCTGTGTCACACTGGCCCGCAGTGCCATGAGGATCGGGAGTGTCACACAGCTTTGTGCCATTTGTCCTTGCTGCCCCTCCCATCCCACTGCCCCACAAGCAGCCCCGAGCCACCCGGGAGGGACAGGCCCTGCTGTGCCAGGCCTGGGCTCAGGGCTTGGCCTTTCTGCTGCCTCCAACCAGCCCAGGCCTTGCTCAGCATTGCAGTTCCCTGCTCACAGCCTGCGGCTCCCTGCAATCCTGGCCTCAAGGATCTGCTCTCAGCAGTCCCTGGGGAGCCTTTGGCACTCCCTGCCCTCAGTGGGGCCCAGGGATGCTCCAAGGGACTTGGAGTTTTGCTTCTGCCTCCTTGAGCAGCTTCTTCAACCCTCTCTCCATGCCTAAGCGTCCTGGACTCAGCCCCAAATCCAGTGTGGGGCTCATGAAAATACAGAATACCTTCACGAGCTCTTTCTCTCTCTTCAGTTGTCTTCAAGTCTCCAGGGCTTGTGCAGCTGCTTGGAGTCAGTTTGGAGTTCTGTTGAGGGAGATTTGAAAGTGCATCTCATGATTTTGGTTTTTTTTTTTCTTTTTGTATTAAATTAAGGGCACATTTTTAATATTTCAGTTCATTGAAGCAGTGACAGAAGCATTCCCCAAGTGATCTTAATTTGAATGTCTCCTTAGGAGGTCTGGGCACGGTGAAGAATGAGCCCCTTGCAGGCTGACCTTGTTTGGACAACCTGCTCCTCACCCCAACCTCACCATATCTAACCTCACCCACCAAGGACTGACATCCAAAAACATAAAAAAATTATGTCTTTAAAAAAATAAAATGTAATTATTTTTAAAATATAATTATATTTTCCAGATTTATAATGTTATTACTGTTCTTTACATACCTAATTTTAGATTTATATTGAAAAAGGTATACATTTTTAGCAACTAAAAAAATATTGGTCATTTGTTCTAAGAAACACAATTCCCTTCATTAATTCATTGACCTCTATTGGCTATTGATTTGTCCCTTCTTATGCTAATTAGTCCTGTTTTTAGTCCTTTTGTAATCGCGTTCATCATTTTCTCAGACAGGGTAAAAGGGGCCACTTTGGGGTCCACGGAGACGTTTCTGGGGCACATTTGGGGATGTTTTGGAGCTGGGGAAGGAATTTCTAGAGAACTTAAGGGTCTGGAGGACACTTGGGGGAGCCGCGTGGGCCCTTGGCGGGGCACTAAAGGATTCTGTCGGATAATTCGGGGTCCGGGCGGGCACTTGGGGGCCCTGAGGGGACTCTCTGGGGCGCGGGGGATGATGGGAGTTGTAGGCGCGGGTAGAACACGGTGTAACGGGGCCGCGGAGCATCACGGGAGTTCGAGGCGCGGCTCCAATGGCTGTCGGTGGGGCGCGGGGCATGACGGGAGATGGAGTCACGGCTGGAATAGGGCTCTGTGTGCGCCGCGGAGCATGCTGGGAGCTGTAGTCCCGGAAGTGCATAAAGCCGAGCTGTGGCGGGGCCGGGAAGGCGCTTGGCGGACACTTCTGCGTCCGAGTCGCGACTTGAGGCCCTCGGGGGAAACGTGTGCGGTTCGGGAGGAATTGGGGGGAACTTGGGGAGCTCGAACCGGGCGCTTT
The DNA here is from genome assembly GCF_029207755.1 of Chamaea fasciata. Taxonomy (NCBI): domain Eukaryota; kingdom Metazoa; phylum Chordata; class Aves; order Passeriformes; family Sylviidae; genus Chamaea; species Chamaea fasciata. The sequence continues at coordinate 40,558 of NW_027094181.1, forward strand.
AGGACACGGGGCACAGCAGGAATTTTCGGCGCGAGACTGTGATGGGCAGAGCTCTGAGAGCACGGGGGATGATCGGAGATGAATTCCCAGAAGTGGCTCTAACGGGCATCTCTGGGGTTGGGAGCATTCAGGGGAGTCGGGGACGATTTTGGGGGGTTCCAAATAAATACTGAGGGGGCACTTCGGGATCCTGGAGGGTCTGGGGGAAACGTAGGGTACACATGGGGGGGAGGGGGGATACGGGGGCGGGGTTCTGTGGAGCGCGGGGCATGACGGGCATTGTAGTCCGGGGTGCAATGGGGCTCAGTTTGGCCGCGGTGCATGACGGGAGTTGAAGGCAAAACCGACACGTGGCGCCGACACCAGGCACCGCCCCGAGGCCCCGGTTTCCTGGCACTGATTGGGTGCTGGCGGTGACGGGCGGGAGCCTCGGCAAATGGGAGTTTGCGGAGGCGGGAGCAGCCAATTCAACCCCTCTAGTCCTTCCCAGTATAGCCCAGTTCATCCCCAGTACAGCCCAGTTCATCCCCAGTACAGCCCAGTTCTACCCCTGTGGCCCTTCAGTGCCCCCCTTTACAGCCCACTTCATCACCAGTACAGCCCAGTCCCTCCCAATACACCTGAGTTCATTCCCATTCCCTTCCAGTTCCCCCCAGTATCTTCCATAGCACGCCCCAGTATTCCCCAGTCTTCCCCACAGTGTTGCCATTGTCCCCAGTTTGTCCCAGTGTGTCCGTGGCCACAGCCCCTTGCAGTGTCCTAGGGCAGGTTGGGATGCTGATCCACCCTCACAGCCGGCCCAGGGCAGGGCTGGAGTGGTTTTGGTGGCCCCTTGGGCTGGCACACACTTGAGGAGTGTGTCTGTTTTCAGTGGGGAAAATTACGAGTTTTACGTTGCTTCAAAAATAGAAAAGCCCTTTTTGCCTGAGTGCAGGCAGCTCTCTGAGCAAAGCAGGTCCCAGGTGAGTGAGGACAGGCAGTGTGGGCTTGGGGAATGTGGAACAAGGTTGTCCACACTGGGTCAGACCTCAAGGCACAGCTTCTCTGAGCAGGCCAGACCTAAGGAGGGACCATGGATCGACATCAATCACAGAATGCTGCAATCACCTCTGCTCCAAAGAGAACAGTAATAAAACACACCCTTTATAACAGGAATGTGAATTTCTTAGAAGCTCTTTGAAATCTTTCTCCATAACTGCAGTACAAAATCTTCCTAATGAACTGCACCAGAGCAGAGGGAAATCAAGGCAGAGCCGTGGTTTGTCAGGACTTGCTTGATCCCAAAGAGCCCCGTGGTGCATTTGGTGCTGAGCCCTCAGGGCCTGAGAGGAGATGGCACAAACCTTTCCAGGAGTCCAAGTCAGAGGAAAAACCCAACGTGTCTCAAAGCATTCCTGGGGCCCACTGAGGTCCATCCCCAACACAGGCTCCTCATGGACTCCTTGGAGGAGAGAACTGGAGGCCAAGAGTGCCCAGAAACCTCTCAGAGACGGAGTGTGGGAAGGAAAACCCAAAGTACCTTAAAAGACATTGAGTATCTCAGAGCATTAATGAGCCCCACTGAGTGTCAGTACAAAGCCTCTCTAGGGACTAATTACAGCAGATAATTGGAGGCCGTGATTGCACAAACCCCTCAGAGACTCCCAGGCAAAAGCAAAACCCAAAGTGCTTTGAAAAACCTGCAGTCCCTGGGAGCACTGAGGAGCCCCCCAGGGCCATTCCTGACCAAGGCTCCCCAGGGACTGGTCCCAGCAGATCCCTGGGGCCACTGGGATGGATGTGGGGGGATGCTGAGGGCAGGACAAGGGGGTGACAGTGCCCAGCCTTGCTGGGGCTGTGCCAGGAGGCCCCAGGGCCTCAGGACAAGGTGTCCCCTCCCAGCCCTTGGTGGCACAGACCCTGCTGTGCCCCAGGGCACCAAGACTTGGCTTCTCCTGGGCACTGCCAGCCCTGCCGGGCCCTTGGCCACGTCCAGCACAGCTTGTCCTGCGCTGTCCCACAGCTGCTGCTGTGTCCCTGCAGGCTGCACACTCCCATCTCGCTGCCCCCCTGGCTCTGCCCTGCATTTCCCTTTCTCTTCTCCCTGATATCCTGGGATGGAACGTGTGAGAATGGTTCAAAGCTGTACCAGGGAGGGTTTAGACTGCACAGGAGAAAGTCTTTCTTTACTGGGAGGGTGACTTTGGGGTTTCAGACTTTGGGGTTTCAAAGCAGGGCTGATGGCTGTCCCAGGAAAGGAGCTGGGACAAGGTGTCCATCGCTCAGGAGCTGTAATTTGGATTGTCACTTGCCACTGTTCCTCTGAGCTCTTCTCTGTTCCAGAGATGGGCTCTTAATGAGCTGGTGGCTCTCCTGAGATGGGCCCGGGAGCAGCCCGGGCAGAGAATGAACTGAGTTTGTCCTGCTGCCATTGTTGGTGCCCTGTCTGGGAGTGCAGATGAGTCTCTTCTCTCTTAACCTGACACAACCCAGCAGGAGCATCAATCTCCTGAGGCAGCCGTGTTTGGAGGCTGCACACACAGGCACTGGTTTTGTGTAACAGATGATACCAGATCCTTGGGATGGCTTTCCAGAAATGCACCATGCTTAGAGGAAAGGCTTTGTTCTTGGCCTGGCAATGGATTTGTTCAGGGCCAGGATCACAGGTTTGTTCCCAAGGCTGCAGATGAATGGATTTAGGAATGGGAACAGGACTGTGTTCAGCAGAGCTCCAGTTCTGTTGGTCCTCAAGGAAACATCTTCTGCAGGACACGTGCAGAGAGCAATGCAGCTCCCACGGGCAATGGATAAGGTGACGGGATGGGAAGAACACGTGGTCAAAGCTTTCTTCCTCCCAGAGGCTGCTGGAAGATGCAGAACACAGAAAAGGACGCAGATGTCAAATGCCAGAGTCAAACATAAGGAGCCCAGCACGACACACGGTAAGAAGACAGAGTCTGTTTTCCAGAGCAGGCTGGTGTCAGAGCAGGACAGTTTGAACAAGGGGAGTTGTCCCAAAGGAAATGGGGGATCTTGGAGCCACAGAAAGACAGCTCAGAGAGGAAGAGCAGCGGTAGCTCAGCAGGACAAAGCCGAGGACCCAAGCAGCAACACCCAGGTGGACACAGAGCTGAGGCTTTGTGATGTCAGCGTAGAGCAAAGGGTGGCAGATGGCAACACAGCAGTCAAAGGACATGACAACCAGGGAAAAACTCTGTGCAGTCCAGGGCAAAATAAAAATAGTTTTGGGCAAAGCAGCTGCCTAGTGAGAGAGTGTTCTGACCAGAACTCAGCATCACAAACCATTTGATGCTTGTGGAGGATGTGAACCAGATTTCCGGGAAGGCCAGGCTGCAGATGAAAACGTCCATGGGGGTTTGCAGGTGGTGATCCACACACAGGAGGAAAAGGATGGTTTCATTCCCCATCACTGTTGTCAGGTACATGAGCAGAAGGACCTGAGATAAAAACATCCGCAGTCTTGGATCATGCTCTGGGAAACCCTCTAGGATGAACTCAGTAACTGCTGTTGCATTTTCTGGTGCTGAATTCCCGCTCATCTTGCTGAGACAGGAACATGGCAAAAACAAGGGCGATAATTTCACAGTCTGGACAAACATTTCTATCCTTCCTTCTCTGCTTCTTTCTTTTCCTGCAGTCTTGCCATACAGCACAGAGATTGTGCTTCAAACAATCCTCACACCCTGATTGTTCTGTTTCCCATTTCAGGAAAAATCCTTAGAGATTTTGTTGTCTTTTTTCCACCTTTTTCAAACACTCCCAAAGAATTCTTTCACCGGAACAGATGATTCTAAAGAGGCTGTTGGCCTTTTCCCCATTCCTGGGAAATTCCCAGCTCAGTCAGACCTACTGTAAACCCCTACTACAAATATTGCAGACCACAGAACCCTGCCTGGTATTGGAAATCTTCCAGGGACAAAGGAGGTTGGGACAGGAAGGAAAAGAAGCCGTTTGCCAACTCCACAGACACAAATGGTGAGAGAGTCATAGGTGTTTCTCGGGGGGGGGGGGTGGTGTCAGCTGTGGATCAGCGATTATGGGCTGCTGGTAAAGCCTCTGTGTGAGCTCCTGAAGGCAACTCAGCAGGACTTTACAGTCTGGACTGGTGATTCCTGGGCTGCCTTTTCACAGCTCCAGGGCACCCTCCTGCACGCTCTGCTTTGGGGCTCCTGGACCCCCTGGACCCGTTTGATCTGTTTCCCTGGGAGAGACAAAACCCAGCACTGGCAGTGCTGTCACAGTTCCTGGGGACCAGAGCATGGCTGGGGCCAACTTTTCACAGCAACCAGACAGTGTCAGCCAGGGCTGTCTGGGCTCTCGGAGGGCAGTAGCAGCTGCTCTTCTCCTGATCCAGGAAGCTCAAGAACTGATTTTGGGACAGAGTATTGTAGTTTAAAAATTTTTACAATGCACAGCTCAAGATAACACCTCCTGCGGATCTGAAGAAATCTGGACCAAACTTTCTTCATGGTTCCCCAGTTGGACTTGGTTAAAACATCTGTTTAGAATGATCAGCAGAATAATTGCTGTATGGTTTTAGCTTGCATCAAGATTCACTGTTATAGTGCCCTACAGTATAAAATGAAATAGAGATATTGAGAGATCAGTGCCCATAAGGAACTGAGCCTCAAGAAAGAGGAGATTTCATGAGGACGCTAGAACAGAACAGCACAACCTTGGAGAAACAGATAAAGGATGTAACTCACACAAAACACCAGCAGGATGTCTGCTCAGCTGTGCAAGGCTGTCAAAGCAGAAGTTATACAAAACAATCCTATTGCCCTTACACAGGGATCGAGGAACAGCCACCTGAAAAGGACCCCAGGTGTTGGAGGTAGACTCCAAAGAACCACATAAGGACTTCTGGTAAGGGTAGCAATTATGTAAAGCAATACATATCCATCAAGTAAGCAGGGATAGCTCATGAATATGTAATCAGTGTGTCTGATAAAAACTGTTCACATAACATTTGGGCACTCAGTTAGAGGAAGTGTCCTCTGTGTGACCAGCACTGCAATAAAGAATGGCTGCTTTCTGAAAATCAGAGTTGTGTTAAAAAGTTCTGTCTGGCTAATTTTGGTATCAAGGCACATGCTCATATGAAGATGGGAGTATTTAGGATCAACAGGCTCAGGCTCCCCTGTTCTTCTGCGTTGTAGGTACACACAGCTATCAGTAGAGACTGATGATGATGAAGCCCTGCAGTGTCAGAAGGGCATCCCTGATTCTATGTGGCTCTGAAGTGTCACAGGGGCCCCTGGGCACCAAGAGTGTCAGGAGTGTCACGTGGGGCCCTTTGCTCCACGAGGCCCTGCAGCATCGCAAGGGTCTGTTGGTTCTAAGAGGTCCCACAATGTCACAATTGCCCCTTGGTTCCGTGTGTCCCCAGTGCCACAATGGTCTTTGGGCACCACGAGGCCCTGCAGTGTCACAGGGCCACCTTGGTCTCATGTGTCATTCACACAATGGGAACAGCGCTGGTGAGTTCTCATCATCTCATTCCCCTTTCTCCAGAGAAGGTCAAGGCCATTCTTGTCTGCTCTCTCCTGGTGGGACAGCTGTGAGGAAAAACACCTCTGTCTCTCTTAGCTGCTAAAAAACCTGTCTAAGAGGTTTACAGAGTAGAAACAAGCAGGTGTATGAGCCTCTGAGTACATTTATATTTCCTAAACGTGCTCTGTGCTTTGTCAAGTAATGGTGCCATCTGCTAGAGGGTAATGGCACTCATGCCTGCAAAACCCCTTGTGACTGCACAGGAGATGCTCCCCAGATTGGGCTGCTTTCCTGCTGTGGGGTGACAAACACAGGCAAGAAAGGCAGAGGAGAGAGAGCTGTCAGGGAGAGACATTTGCAAGGGCCCTGTCCAAGGCAGGTGAGATGAAAATCACTGTGACACTGGGGGTTGTTCCTGGAGTCACAGTCAGAAACGTCAGGGCTGTGTCAGGTGCCCAGCCCCGAGCTGGCTCCTGCCCTGCTCACAGCCCTGGGGCTGTTAAGGAGCACGAGTCCTTCCCTTGCACACACACACACACAGGTTATTGCAGCACAGGCAGGGTCTCCTTGGGCTGTGCAGCCACTGCCAGAGCCTGGCAGGGGCCTCAGCCCTGCGGGTGTCACCCTGCCCTGCCTGGCCTGAGGTGCCCCATGGCCGGAGGGATGGACACGGGAGCTCTGAGCACAGGAGCTCATCCCAGCCCTGCACTCAGGGGTTCCCAGGGGACGTTGCTTTCTGCAAAGTCCAGGAACTGCTGAAGGTGTTTGTGCTCACTGGGTTTATGTCCCCTCACGCACACAAGATGTTCAGGGCTGTGTCTTGTCTGTGCACTGCAAACACGGACTCTTGACCCGGTTGCTTGATGTCCCTCCATGGAGGGAAGAACAACCTCTCTGACCTGGGGTGGGAGGTATCTGCTGTAGCAGGGCCGGCTTTGCAAGGGCACTGCTGGGGGGCCCCACCCTGAACGCTGCCACACTTCTGCTGGTCACTGCTGGTTTTGTCTCCAGGGCGCTGTGTTGGGCACATCTTTGAGAGAAAACTGGGAAGAAGATTGAAGCTTTCAGGCCGTGCACTGAGGAGATGCCCTGGCATGATGGAAATGCTTTTGCAGAGCCCAGCTCTGTCCCGGCAGTGCCCACAGCCTGTCACTGCCTGCAGTCCCTGGACAATCACACAGCAGGACTGACAGAGCTGAAGGAGCCCTGAGGCCTTCAACCAACACAGGGGCCCTGAAGGGGAGTGTAGAAGTAAAGGAAGGGGAGGTTACGGAGGACAAGCCCTGGGGCTCCCTGGCAATGAGGAGCACTGGGGTTCCCTTTTCTCCCCCAGCTCTGCACAGAAGCACCAACCCTTCAGCTCCAGAGAAGTCAGGGCGGAAAGATGTCCGGCAAACATGGCAATACAGAATTCTTTATGTTCTGTAAGCACATATGTAGCACAACTCCTTGGTTGTACTGTCTCTGGGTTTGCTAGAAAGGCAAATACTGAACCAAAAATTGTGTAGTCACAGATGTTTGCGGGAACAAATTCTCAAAAGTGTAACTCCTGTGTCAGCAGCAAAAAAATACAGGACACAGAGTGAGCATAAATGAGTAACACAATAACGCTGTGCAGAAGAATGAGAGTTTATGGCTTCTGAAAACCAGGTGTGATCATTTTCCTCATGGCATCCTTGAGTTCCTGATTCCTCAGGCTGTAGATGACGGGGTTCAGGGCTGGAGGCACCACCGAGTACAGAACTGACAATGCCAGATCCAGGGATGGGGAGGAGATGGAGGGGGGCTTCAGGTAGGCAAATGTGCCAGTGCTGAGAAACAGGGAGACCACAGCCAGGTGGGGGAGGCAGGTGGAGAAGGCTTTGTGCCGTCCCTGCTCAGAGGAGATCCTCAGCACAGCCCTGAAGATCTGCACATAGGAGAAAACCATGAACACAAAACAGCCAAAATATAGAGAAGCACTTAGAACAACAAGCCCAAGTTCCCTGAGGTAGGATTTGGAGCAGGAGAGCTTGAGGATGTGTGGGATTTCACAGAAGAACTGGCCCAGGGCATTGCCATGGCACAGGGGCAGGGAAAATGTATTGGCTGTGTGCAGCAGAGCATGGAGAAAGGCACTGGCCCAGGCAGCTGCTGCAATGTGGGCACAAGCTCTGCTGCCCAGGAGGGTCCCGTAGTGCAGGGGTTTGCAAATAGACACGTAGCGGTCATAGCACATGATGGTCAGGAGGAAATACTCTGCCGAAATGAAAAACACAAAAAGAAAGAGCTGTGCAGAACATCCTGCATAGGAGATGGTCCTGGTGTCCCAGAGGGAATTGTGCATGGCTTTAGGGACAGTGGTGAGGATGGAACCCAGGTCGGTGAGGGCCAGGTTGAGCAGGAAGAAGAACATGGGGCTGTGCAGGTGGTGGCCGCAGGCTACGGCGCTGATGACGAGGCTGTTGCCCAGGAGGGCAGCCAGGGAGATGCCCAGGAAGAGGCAGAAGTGCAGGAGCTGCAGCTGCCGCGTGTCTGCCAATGCCAGCAGGAGGAAGTGGCTGATGGAGCTGCTGTTGGACATTTGCTGCATTGGGGTATTGAAATCTGTTGAAGGAAGGAAGAAAGTGACTTTGAGGGAAGATTTCTCGCAGTAAAGTCAAAGGTCTTTCTCACAGACCAGTCCCTGCCACTAAACATATCCCCCTTGTCTATGTCTAGGAGAACTTCCTTCACCTTGGTTACTCAAGCCCTGATTGCTGCTGGCCAATGTTCAGTGAGGAGCCAGACCCTGACATGCAGGACACCTGCAAGTCAGTCCTGACCCCCAGCCAGTGCAGGGGAACAGTGAGGGCAGGGGCCAGTCCTGGTGTTTGAACTTGAGTCTCCTCCTAAGGCACAGGAGACACCAAGTGAAAGGGATAGGGATTGCAGGTGGAAGAACAAGAGATTCTGCTGCATCTGGATAGAACAGAGAGTCCAGTGAGGCAGGGGCATTGTCTGAGCCTTAGTGCAGACTGAGGGGAGCTGCTCTGTCCCTCTCTCCTGTTCCCAGCAGCCCTGGATTTGCACCTTTCTGAGCTCCAATCCTGTGCTATCCTAGAAAGCCAGGAGACACTGCTGAGAGCAGAGGGATCCCTGGCACACAAAGTGGCCCCTGCCTTTCCCTAAATCAGGGAGATTCGGCTCATTCCCAGCCTGCCCTGCCCAGAGCTCCCCGGGGCAGAGGGAGCTGGGACACCCCATTGCTGTGCTCAGCCTGCACAGGAGGAGCCCAAGGGCTGGGCCTGAGCCTGCAGCTGGAACTGCCATTCCCAGAGAGCCCGTCAGCAATGCCAGCAGCACCTGGGACAGGCAGGGAGAGAGAGAGCCGGGCCCTGAGGAAAAGCCTTTCCCTGCCCAGCCCTGCACAGCCCCTCCCAGGCAGCAGCAGTGCAGGACAGTGGCCCTCAGGCCCTGGTCAGCAGGGAATGGGCACATGGCAGGAGAGATGCCCTGCATCTCTGGGGCTGCTCTGCCGGCCCAGGAGGGGACTGAGGGCCCCGAGCCCCTGGGCTGAGGGCTGTGCTGGCTGGGAGGGGACACAAGAGCTGTGCTGCTCAGGGCAGTGTGTGCCCTGCAGGGCAGGGCCGGCAGGTGCCACATGTCCCCTGCAGCAGGGCTTCCCTCAGCACTGCCTCCCTCCCTCCCTGCCCACGGCTCTGCTGCTGGAGCTGTCCCAACCCGAGCTGTTCCTGGTGCCCCGGGCTCCTTCCCTGCCAGAGCTGCCAGAGCCCAGCCCAGCCCTGGGCCAGCTCTGCCCTGCAGCTGCTCGGGGCTGCAGGATTAAAGAGCAGCTCCCCCAGGCCTGGGCACCATGGAAAGGTGATGCTGGATGGATCTGGAGGCTGGGGAAGTGGAGGCACTCGCTGAGGTTCCCAGGAATCCTCATCCTGATGCTTTAAGAGCCTCAGCCCTTGCTCTGCCCTGCACAGCTGAGTTTCCATTGCTGCCAAGTTGAGTCAGGGAAGAATGGGAGCACAAATTCAGGAAAGCAGAAACACAAACAGGAAACTCCTGCCCTGAATGAGCTCATGAAAAGTCCCCTCAGAAATTACCTGGGCATGAGCTGGAGCTGTGAGCAGCCCTGGCACACACAGCACCCTCTCCACAGCAGCAGGACCTACCCTGGCAGGAGTCACTCACTGCACCCACAGCTCCCCTCCAGCATCCATGGGAGCTGCCAGGCAGGCTGAGAGCTGCCCCTGGCAGGTGACAGATCCCCCGGCCTGGCCAAGAGCCCTCAGGGCTGCAGCACCTGCTCTGCACAACAGACCTGGGCACCCCTGGCTGCAGCCCCAGCTTCAGCCCCTGCAGCCGTCCCTGGCAGCAGGAGCCGTCCTGCCCTGTCCCTCTGACGGTGCCCAGGGCAGCCCCGCTCTGGAGCACATCCTCCCCCAAAGCAGAAAGGGCAGCAGAGCCATCCTTACAGTGCTGTCAGTCCTGTCCTGGGTCAGCTTTAGGAGATCCCTGCAGCCAGAGACTGACCGTGTCTGAAGTGGTGAACATTTCTTCACGAAGAAGCTCAGAATTTTCCTTCCAGGTGTTTAAGACTCTGTCTGCTTCACTGCTCTCAGGTACCTGCAGGCAGTACCCTCAGCCCTGTTGGGCTGGGAGTGGAGCTGCTCCTGAGGAGAAATGTCTTTTTAAAGCTCTTCTTGGTTGCCAGGAGGTGCCTCTGTTTCAGGACCCCAGCCCAGCTCAGCAGCACAGACACAGCACCAGGATTTTAATGACCCTCTTGGGGCTTTGGTGTTGTTTACATCAGACTCAGTCCCTAAGAGAGTGTTTAAAAAACTTTCTGAGAACTCCTAATCAGATTGAAACTCCAAAGTTTCTTGAAGTTTTAATGGGTCCCACTGACAGACATGACTGAGAAAATGTCCCCAGGTTCCAGTTAGAGCAGAATACTGTAGGCACTGATGACAGGTGGGGACAAACAAGGCAAAGGTGTCTGTGATGCTGAGCAAACCTGCATGTGTTTCAGGAATGCAAAGGGCCAAGGCCCGAGCCCCAGCCCCTGCCAAGGCACATCCTGTCCCTCCCTCAGTGCTCAGGGCTCTTCCCGGCCCACTGGGATGTGGGGATGTGCAATGCCAAGGGCAGCAGCATGGGGCGGCCCCTGCCAGGCTGCTGAGCAGGGACAAGGAGGCAATGAGGCCCCAGGCCTGCAAGGGTCACTTGTCTCCTCCTCATGGCTCAGGCCCAGGCCCAGCAGCCATGGCCAAAGTGCTGCAGGAGTTGGCTCTGTCAGGGCCTTGCAGCTGCTGCCCATCCCTGTGCCCTGTGCAGCCCAGGCTGTGCTACGGTGTCCGTGCCCTGCGCCTCTGTCCCTGCAGGCTGTCGTCATCGCCCGGCTGCCCCACCTGGCTGGGCCCTTCCTTTGCTGACAGCTCTGCGTCCTGCCTGCCTCTGCCTGGCCACACAGAGCCTTGGGCTGCTCCAGACTCTTTCTGGGGGATGTTTTGCACCACAGCCCTGCCCTGGGACAGAAATTCCTCTCTCCTTGTGTCCAGTTTGGAACTCCCCAGGAGATCTGTTTGGCATTATTTCATCCTCAGGCAGTTTCACACAATGAAGAAGAGCTCCACCATCTCTGAAACACCCCTTCAGGCCCTCTCAGGCTACTCACACCACTGAGCCCAGGGCCCTTAGTCTCATGGGCTTTGTGCTTGTGGCCTCCAGATCATATCTTGGGAGATTTTTGTGTCTTTTCAAGGTCTTTTCAGATTAAAACATCATGGTCATAATCCCAGAAAAATTGGCATGTTTTTACAAGCCTGTATTGGCAGTGGAAAGGGAAAAGCCTTTAAAATTGTCAAGCATAAATTCAGACTTGATATAAGAATGAAATATATTGTGTTTATGCTGACAGGACAGGAACAGGTTGTCCACAAAAGTGAGTGCCCCATCCCAAAACCTGTTCAAGATCTGGAGCTTTGACCATCTGTTGCAGTGGTAGTTGTGCCTTCTCACAGCAAGGGGGCTGCAGTACATGATATTTTAGGGCCATTCCAATTTAAAAAAAAACAGAAGATAAAAATTTAATTTTAGGGAAGTTCTGACACCTCCTCATGAAAGCCTCACCAAGGGGGTAAATGGCAGAGCTTTCCAGCATGATGTCATCTGAGCATGGGAGGTTCTGCGTTGGGGTCTGAGATTTACGATGGAAATCCACAAAGGGCATTTGGGCAATGTGCGAGATTTCCCATGGGGTATCTAAGAAAGGACCCCAGGAAGGGAAAGGATGGGGGATCAAGGTGGTTTGCTCAGAGGTGATGGTCAGTGCCCATCCCTGGCCATGCCCTACAGCTGATCCCCACAGCCTGTGCCATTTTCCTAAACCCCCTGCTGCCAAGAACTCTCTGGGACAAGGGAGCTCTCTCTGCTCGTGGTACTGAGGGATGTCCAAGTGCCAGATACTGGCGTGGGGACCACAAACCATCAGGTCCTGTGTCCTTTGGGGCCCAGGCACTGTTGAGACTGGTGTGTGTGCACACAGCACTGGTGTGTGTGGGGCTGGGTGTGACCACCAGGGAACATCAAACCAGAGCAACCAGAGAGCAGCAGCGGCCTGGGAGCCACTGAGTGAGATCAGCTCCTGCAGGGATCCACATGTTCTGGGTGTCTGTGCAGCTCTGCATCTCATCCTGCCATGGCAGACCACACAGACAGCTCCTCCCTGTGTCCCTTTCTCCACTGACTGTGCTTTGGCCTGGCCTGGAAACCTCCCGAGGTCCCTCCCAGGGGGAGTCCCTGTGCATTTCCCTCCCCCATGGCTCTGCCCTTCCTGATCCTTTGGTGTTTTAACAGTGGAACATGGTGCCCAAGACAGAGGATGGAAACAAGCTGTCTGTAGCCCTTGTAAATCTCTTCTTTCCCTTTGCTCACAGCTGATGACTCTTGGCTGACAGGGACGAGCTGTAGTCTCTGACTGCTTTGTTCTGTTTGACTCGAGGTGAAAGTGTTGACATCTGGCCAGGCAGCCTGCAAAGGCCTCCTGCAAATGACTGAGGAGGAGGAGCCCCAGGATCGGTGTGAGCCACAGTAACTGTCTCCACCAGAAGTGCTGCCGGTTAAGCATGACCTGAACGTGGTGGAGGACAAGAGCACTCCGTGGGAGGAGGTAGAACATTTGAACAAGGAACTGTAATAGTGTCTGCAGCCCTTGGAGGGGAAAAAGAGCCCTTGGGAGGAGGTGGAATGGTCCTTGTAGCAGTCCTCCTTCAGAAAATCCCTGAAAATGGAACATAAATCTGGCCATGAACTCCAGTAAAACCAGCCTTTGGCTTTGGCCCATCCAGTCAAAGGGAAGTGGATGTGCAAAAAATCCATTTGAAGAGCCCTGCATGTGGCATGCTGACAGCATCTTCCTAAGGGCTGGCATTTGGAATGGCATCTCAGGGTCATCTCTGCCAGCCACCTTTCTGAACCAAACTCATTTCTTCTCCCAGATCTACACAGGCTCTTGCACCAAACCAGCTGCAGCAGGAGCATTGTGTCAAGGAGCCTTTGCTCCCCAAGCTGAGACGGTGATCCCGGGCAGTCGGTTCATCTCCTGCGCTGACACAGCTGCTGCTCAGCAACAGCAGATCGAGGAGGACTCCCTGGAGCTACTGAGTATGTCTTGTGTATTTGTTGTCTGGAGGATAGCGTATTGTGTGCACGTAGCAGCGTAGCTGGACCAAATGTTCCTCCTCAGTTTGATATCACAGGGACATTTAGGATTCCCCATAGGAACTTCTGGAGAAAATCAGTCTCTGCTGGCCATTTCTGCTTCAGAGCTGTCTGTCTGGTTGTTTTGTTGTTGTTACCCAGCTGACCACAAAGTGTTCAGAGCCCCAGCAATGGGGCTGCCTTTTGTGCCTCCTGGAAGCTGGGATCTCTTCTTCAAACCGAGTCCCTTGAATTTTGTTTTCCTCAGGGACAATTGTGAGCATGGAAAATCCCATGACAAAATCCATCAAAGTCAAAAATATCGGCAGCAGGTGAGTCCAACCACAAACCATGGGCCAGGTGTTTTCCTGGTAGAATATCTATCAAGTCTGAAGTCAGGCAAGCTGCAAAAATGTTCAGACACTGAGGCTAGACTGTCCCATCTCTCAGTACCAGTCAGAATTTGTAAGCGTGGCCAGAAGGCATTGTCAAATTGTCAAATGGTCACACTGCCAAGGTCTTGTCTGGAGCAAGGAAAATGACCTGGTAGATCTCCTGGTCTCTCAAGCGTGGGACAGCGGTGTGTTAATTTCCTCTGCATTTTTGTATAGCTATAATCAGCTGGCCACACGTACAGAGGGAGAAGAATCTTGCTTGCCTGAAAGAGAAACCTACCCCCTATCATAGCTTTCTTTCCAAGAGTTTGCTGAAGGAAATACTCCATGGTCAGGATTAGAACTGCAAAATTTAGAGACTGAAATCCGAGAAGAAAGAAGAAACTCTCCTTCTGAGCTGAGGCAGTAATCCTCAATGCTTCAGGCCCAGTGGCCATGCACTTGAGAGCAAAATGCATCATCTGCCTTCTGACAGAGCCCTTCTGCATCCTGCAGGTTTTAGGCATTTCCAGCAGAGATCTCCAGTCTGGGCTGGCTTGCACTCCAAGATCTAAATGCTTTCTCCTTTCTTTGTGGCTCTTTTGTTTCTCGGACTTTTGGAGAGGTTTGTAAAGCACTCGACACTGCCACAGGAGGAGAGGTAAATGCCAACAGCCCCCACAGACTCTGCTGCTCTCAGGGGCTTTCCTCTCTGGTGTCAGCTGTGGCTGCAGCTTTGGGTAGAGCTGTGTTGAAAAGACACAAGAAGCACAGACTTGTGGCAGCCTGCAAATTGCATTTGGGGCAGTCTTTGTCCTTCTCAGGTGCCAGAAGGAAGGCAAGGGGGGTAGCGGTTCCTTTCACAGAAGGATTCGCTCACTTGCTGAATTGCTAAAACAAAGGTGGTGCCTCCTCGAGCATCTCCCTGCACTTTAGAGCTACAGCTTGAGTCCTGAATTTTCATTTCTGGCTGCCAGCAAATACATCTGAATGATACTTGTGGGAGCTCAGTACCTCTGAACGACAGAACCGATAGGATTTCTGCAGAAGCCATTTCATATTTACATTACACTATGTTTATAGATTGTAAGACCACTGTTCACACCTTCATGCCTTTCTTGATTGGTTTGTCTCCTTTGTTGGCTCAGCACACGTCCCTTAGGCAATTTGATTGGCTATAATTCCGAGCCTTCATGGCCTCTAGCTCATTCTTCTTGTCCTGATATTCAATTTCCCAGGCTCCTCTTCTTTTTAGACCAGTTTGTGTCTCTGTGGCCTTGATATATTCCCAAAGAGCTGCTACTTGTAACTAATATCTCTAGGTGGTAGTTGGGCTTGAGCACTTTGTATTCCAAGTTATGCAGATACATTGCTGCAGATACATTGCTACAGTTAGTGGTAGCTCCTCAGCCACCTGCAGTGCTGATGGCTCTCTCTTCTGCTGGAGAAGAGGCCAAAGAGGAGCAAAATGAGCAAAGTTCCCACAACCCTACAGCTGTGGTGACATCAGAGTCAGATTTTCCTGAGATAGTAAATGCCAATTCTGGAGGGTGCTGTCATTAGTGCAAAGCAGAGGTGCAAGTTTCTGCCCAGCCAGCACTTGCTGCTGCTGGCTAAAGATCCTGAGTGCTGCAATCCTGCCAGGACCTAGCATTTGCCCCAGCCAGTGACAGCTGGGAAATGGCCTTTGATCTGCCATGTTGAGGCACCAAAGGGCTGGTGCTCCAGGTGAGCATCTGGCTCAGTGAAGCTCTATGACTTGGCTTCTGCAGCGCTCTAGCCCAAGGGTGCATGGGCTCCTTCTGGAGGTCACAAGGTTTTGTTTGTTTGTTTTCCCATTTGGGACCTGTGTTTGGCTTGTGGAAGTGTCCTGCATTTTTCTCGAGTCCTTCTTCACTTCCACAGAGACATCAGGCTTTTGATAAGTCCCAGCTATTCCTTCTGTCCTCCATAACCAAAGCTGTGCCATACCACAGGTGGTGCCTTCAAAGTGACTCCAGTTCCAGCCTAGACCTCTCCTCTTCCAGACGACTCCTTCCCCAACACGCCCAGCAACACCAACCCCAGCTCAACACCCTGCCAAGACCCGCAGCTGTCCCCATCCCTCCGCAGAGTTTTCCCACCCCCTGCTTCCCTGCACGTGCCGTGGGATGGCACTCAGGAGGATGTGCTCCAAGGCCTTCCCCGGCAGCAAGCTCAGGCTGCCAGGTCTACAGTTCCTGGATCATCCTTCCTACCAACCCTTCCCGTGCTCGGCTGTTCCATTTGCGCTCCGCCCGGACTTGTCTGCTTAAGCAGGACTGCTGGTAAAGGATGGAGAGCAGCCTGGCAAGCTCCTTCTCCAGCTCCCTCTTTACTCTCGGGGGAGGTAGAACATGCCACAGGAAAGCAAGCAGTGCCAAAAGACTTGGGCCAGCATCAGGCACATTTAGGAACCAAACAAGGCCTTTGTTTGATGTAAGGAAGCACAGGCAATTGACAGAAGGAAAGAGTACTTAGCACACATATCCAGAAGTACTTAGCACCAGTTCACATAAGAAAAACCTGGAAGCCTAACTTGGCAAGAGAGTGACTTGACAAAAAGCTTTAGACATAGCCTTGGGGAAGACCTAAGGGCGGCTACAGAATCAGCCCTGTGCAGGGAAGGGGTGAGGAAGATGAGCTGCTTTGGTGCGCTGAGACTCCTCCTGGCCAGCAGGTGGACATTAGCTTCAAGTCTAGGATTCTGACGCAATGTGTTTCTTTCTAAGCCCCTGCCTATGGAATCACCTCAGCAGTCTAAAGACGGAAGGTATTTTTGATAGAATTCCTACAGAAACCCGCTGCAATTTGGACGTGGCAAAGAAGCCTTGTGGTGGGGTGCAGAGCCCTAACCTCCTGCCAATCAAAGAGCTTTTGGTGGACAATGCATTTGTCTGCTGATTTCTTTGAATTCTAGAGACCTCTCAGGACTGCTCTATCCTGAGGGAACGCCCTTGGCCTTGACCTGTAGGCACCCGCGCAAGCTTCAAATCAGCTCCCTCAGCTTCCAGGACCTCTCTCGGCCGGCATCCTGACTGGGATGCAGGACTGCTGCGAGGCACTGCTGGGACCCAGCAGGACAGGACCGGCTGTCTCGTGTCCACGTAGCAGCACCCCCTGACACAGCCGGGGTCATCCCGACAGCAGAAAACGCTGACGTGTCTGCGGAGAGGGGCAAGGAGTGCTGGGCTCCTCTCAGGGTGTCTCAGCTGGGCCTGCTCCACAACACGCCCCCATTTGAAGGCCTGCTAATGCCCAGCTGCCAGAAATGCCTGCCTTGTTCTCTCCAAGATGCACAGGGAGAGCCAGTGAGCAGGGCGCCTTGGGAGGCAAACCTTCCAAGCCTTTTCTGAGGCCACGGACACCCCAAGATCAGCCAAGACTCTCCGTGCCGCCTGGCCCACACAGCCCAGCTCGGTGCGGACCCTCTGGGCCGCAGCAGCTTCCAGCAAGCAAGAGGCAAATGCATATTGCCAAGAGTTGAAACACAGCAGACAGGTAAGATGCGAGAGGTGTGTGCGCGAAGGCCTTTGAATTCACAGCTCTCAAAGACAGCTTTGGGGCTGGCATCTGGACAGAGATGCTCCTGCTCACACCTGTGTCCAAAGGGGGGGAACACACCCTGCTGCAGGTGCTGGCCTTGGTCTCCGCAGGTCCGGGTGGATTCCAAACCTGCTCTTCACAGCCTTCTCCCTTCCCTTGTCCATCTGCCAAGTGCAACAGGCCTCAAGGACTGAAAGGACCACAGAGAGCCAAAGGGGGACAGTTGCTCCGACAGCACCGGGAGCTCCTAGGAAAGTGCTTTCCTTTCGCAGCAAGCCCCTTTCCCCCAGAGGTGTTTCCCCAAATGTGTACCTTTCCTGGGGAACACCAACACACTCTTAAGAAACCCTGGCAAGGCTGAATTCCTTCTGGTCCTTTCTGGACAGGCACTCCAGCTCTAGCTGGGATTTCCCCCAGTGTGATTCCAGGTGGAGGTTTACACACGCAGCCCCAGGCCCTCTACAAACACAAGCTGCCCGCTGCCTCTTCACCTGCCTCGACGCCTGCCTGCGCTCACAGCAGCAAAACCAGGCTCTTCCCGGCCAGAGACCAGAGCCCTGTTCCCGCAGGACGCTCTTGCCAGCACCTTCCAGGACTCTCCGCTGTGCACGCAGCACTTTTCATGCCCGCTCTCCACAGCCTTTGGAACACAGAGCACAGCCTGGCTGGCACTGCCATCAGCACACCCCAAACACAGGCGGAGGAAGGAGAAGCAGGGGCTGCTTTGTGGCCATGCCCAGAAGAGACTGGAAGGCTGCCCTCCCTCTGCTCTCACTTGCTTGGCTTTCTGACAGGCTCTGAGGCAGGGGCTGCGATTCCTCAGCTCTGGGGACCAGAACCGCAGCCGGGATCCCGGCACTGCCTGACAGCGCTCGGGTCATTGGCTCGGTCACGCGTCTGAGTCTCGGCCACCGTGCTGCTGCTGCTTCACTTGCCCTTAGGCACACCCAAAGCTCCCTGTTAAGGCCTGATGGTCTCTGCTTCTGCCCTCTCCCTGCCCCTGTGCAGGGGTGGAGCACTGCTGTGCTTTCAGGAAGCTATTCTTGAAAGCTTCCAGCATTCCAAGCTCCTTTGCCCTCTGTAGATGCTTGCCATGGAATCCCTCACAGCTGGGTTCAGAGCATACTCAGGTTGGCTTTTCCAAAATCCAGGAGCTTCAGGCTTCTCAGTAGGACCTTAAACTCCACAGTGTTGTGGAACTGGACCTTCAGCACAGGCACCTTTCCAGCCTGACGGGGCCTTGCTCCTCTGTGTCTCTGCACAAAACACGGCGTGGAAGAGGACGGCAGCAGGGGCCTGTGTGTGCCAGGGCTCAGGTTTTTACACCGCTTCAGCTCCACAGAGACGCAGGTAAAGTGAAGAAGCCAAAGTGTTTATTAATGAAAGTCGAAGCAAAGGTATGAGCTGGGAGGGAATAAGGGGAGATGGGCAGGGTTTGACGGCTGGGAGGGAAAGAGGTGTCAAAAGGGGTGGAGAGTGGAGGGAAAAAAGGGCATGGGCAGGGTCTGAGGGCTGGAGGGAGGGAGCTAACTACAAACAGGGAGAGGTCTGAAGCCATGGGAATTGTGCTCAGCCTCAGCTGTGCGGTGAGCTCCAGCAGCACTGAGAGATGTGGTCCTCTTCAGTGTCTTTTGGTGTGTTCTTGGGACACTGGTTCACTGGATTCAGAAGACGTCCCCAGTTGTTGAGCTTTTTGGGGAAAACGGGCTTCATTTTGCAGCTTAGAGCATGAGGGGCTGCTGTCTTGCCTCTGGGTTTGAAGGGCTGGAAGAGAGAAGAACAGAGCCATGGTCAGAGCTGGGATCTGTGGGAACCCTAGGAGATCTTCCTGCCAGGGCCATCCCACCCAGAAGGAAGCAGGAGACATTGGGATCAGCCAGAAGGTGCTTGCCACGAATCCCCCACGTGCCCCTGAAATCTCTGTGTGTTGTGCCCTCTCCAGCCCTCGTCCACACAAGGAGCAAAGCCCTCCACAGCCGGGGACTGCAGCTCTCGGCCCAGGCAGTGCAGCTTCCCCTGCCAGAGAGAGCCGCTGACAACCCGCTGCCCTCACTCACCCCTGGCGATGAGCTGGAGCTCTCCCTGCTACACCCTCATCTACCGGCCGGCCATGCCTGTGAACACAGAGCGTGTCACGGCCCCAGCGGCACGGCTCCCTGCCAGCGCCGCTGCCAGCCCTGTGGCCACACGGCCTCCTGCCCCGGCAGGGCTCAGCCCGGGCCCTTGCCGCCTGCTGCCGCCCCAGGGCACGGCTGCCAGAGGGCGGCAGCAGCCCCGAGGGCAGGCGGGGCTCCACGGCGCCGGGCCCGGATGCCGCTGCAGCCGGGGCAGCAGCCGGGGCCGGGGCCGAGCTGCGGCGGGCCGGGGAGGGAGCCCGGGCTCGTGGCTTACCGATGAACCGCAAGGCCGCCTCCAGCAGGGACTGCTGTGGGTTCTGCAGGTGCTCGGCCGCTCGGCTCCTGTCGTCTGCCAGCTGGAGAGAGCGGCAGGAGGGAAGGGTTGGCGCGGGCTCAGCCCCTGGGCCGGGCTCTGGCCGCGCCCAGCCCCGGCCTCCCCTGCCCGCACGGCCCTGAGGCGCGGCCAGCAGCCGCTGGTGCCGGGCTCTGGAGGGGGCAGAGGGCCGGCTGCTGCCCGGGGAGCGGCGCTGCCGCCCCGCCCCGCAGCCCCGCTGGGCCGGGACTCCACGGGCACCCGGCTCGGGGCCGCAGGAGCCTGGAGAAGAGCCCGCGGGGCCCAGGGAAGGGAGCGGCGTGTGGGGCGCAGGCCGGAGCCCCTGGGTGCAGCGCTGGGCAGGGGCCACGGCTGCCAGCCCCGCGGCCACGGATCTTCTCCAGGCTGAGGCTGGCACTTCTCCAAGCCATCCTTACCTTACACTCATCGATATTCAACAGATCTTCCTTGGTCGGTAGCTCCTCGAGATCCCTCCTCTCCAGGAACTTGGCCGCACAATGCAGGGTTTCCCGAGAGGCCTGAAGAGCAGCAGAGATGCAGAGATGGCACCACAGCCCAGGGCACAAGGACCCGCATCCCTGTGCCAAGGCCTGGAGGAGGACGCAGCCTGCGTGGCACCAGGGCAGGAGGCGGCTGAGCCCCCTCCCAGGCATGCACAAAACCTCACATTTGCAACACGCCGGTTCTCATCACGGCAGTAGATTAAAAGTAGCTGCAGGCTCTTGTTGACAATTGTCTTCAGGGGCTTTTTTCCCTCATCCATTACCACCTCCATCACCTTACGGAAGAGGTCAATGGAGAGCAGTTGCATGAAGCTATTTTCCTAGAGGAAAGGAAAAAACCTAAGCACCAATTACTCCAGGCCCACCTAGGCAAAGGCCTGAAAATGCAGACAGCACAAAGTTTCTGGGCAGCACCCAATGCCTGTGGCTCGGGTTGCCGAACCTTACATTGTTAAAGAGCGCCAGGAGTGCCTCAGCCAGCTTTGGGGCGGTGGTGCTGGATATCAGGATGTCTTCGTTCTTCAGCATATTAGTAAGCACGCACAGGGTCAGGGCAACCACCACTCCATCTTCATCACCCAGCAGATCCACAAAGCTTCGAGACAGACAGCACATTCTTCTGGCCTGTGTGGAACACAAGGCTGCGCTGTGAAGCTGTCAGCAGCTGCACCAGCGACAGCGCCCTGGCACTGCAAGCCCAGCCTGCTGCCGCAGGGCCCAGAGACCAAAGGCCCATCCCAAAGCACTCGGGCAGCTGAGGCAGGAGAGCTGGGAGCAGCTGCCTCAGCTCCTGAAGCCCAGCCAGCCCATGGGGCTGCTCTCCCCAGTGCAGCTTCAGCTGCTGCCCCTTTCTCACCATCAGGGGATCCTTGCTGAGCACCAGGAGGCCTCTGAGCGCCAGGCGACACATCTGCCTGCACTCGATCCGCAGGTAACTCGAAACGACCCTCAGGACCCAGCCACCACATTTAGTAAAGTCCAGGCACTCCAGGACCTGAAAGGCAGAGGGCAGTGGCACAGGGCCGGCTGGCAGGAGCCCAGAAGTGCACAGGGCCAGCCCCAGGCAGCAGCACAGGGCCCTGGTGCCATCCCGGGCCAGGGATGCGGCTGCGAGAGGGCAGAGAGCTGGGAGGCAGCTCAGCGAGGCCGCGCTGGCCTTCAGGCTCACCTCCACAAGGAATGCCAGGAGAGGCAGATCGCAGCCTGGCTTCTCAATGCTGAGCAGCCGGAGCAAATGGATTGCGATGCAGGAAGCCAAAGGGGTTGAGACATGGCGCATCTCCCTGCCAGGGGCAAAAAGGAGCAAAGAGCCTGAGGTGGGGGGGCACACTTTTCTCAGGACTGACTCATAGAGGGGCAGTCTTTCCCCAGCATCCCTGCAGGGGACGTGGGTGCTTTGGGAGGCGGCCACTCCTGTGCACCCTCCTCTCCCAGCCTTTTCCAGTCTGCTCGGCCATCCCTAAAGTGACGAGGCCCTCTGGCCCACGACCACAGGGACTGTGTGGGGCAGCCCGGGCACAGGGCACAAATTCCAGGGACAGCAGGGAGAAGGGGATCTCACCTGGCCAGCAGAGACACAGCATAGTGCTGGGTGTCAGCACAGGGCAGCGTGTTCCAGCCATGCTTGGACTCCACAGCGATCACCTCATTGTCGCACTCCAGCCGGCAGAGCAGGGACCTCACGGCCTGCACTGCAAACCTGTGTGCAGAGCAAAGCCCGGGTCACACTGGGAGCACTGGCACTGGCCACAAGGACATGGGAAGGACAGGAGGGCGGAGACCTGTTGGGGTCGCTGGGAAGGCGGTGCTCCTCTCGGCATGCTCTCCAGAAGTGATGGACTTCCTGTGGTGGCATCTGCTGTGTGGTGATGACAACATGGAAAAGCAGAGCCACAAAGAGGCGGGAGGAATGAAGGATCAGTGCCTCGTGGCACTCAGGCACCTGGACAATCACCCACACCACCAGAGTCGCCTGCAAAAGAAGTTGCCGAGGAGAGCGCTCAGTGCTGAGGTGTCCATGTGGCAGGGCCCCAGGGGAGACGCAGGGGGAGCAGCAGGCCTGGTGCCCCCTGAGCCTGCCCTTGGCCCAGGTTTCAGCCCAGGGCCTGAGGCAGGGAGAGGATGGAGAGCTGCTGGAGAGGCGACCTGGGGGTGAGCAAATGCCCAGGAACTCACAGCCAGGGCAAAGACGTCCTCCTTGTCCCCATCAGAGGTGAACATCCGACACAGAGGCCAGTCCTCCATCACACTGAGGAGTGTTGGCAGCACCTTCTCCACTGTGGAACTCGATGAACCTATGGTTGTCCACATCATGGCAGCAGCTCTGTGGGATCAGAGCTCTGTGTCAGGGACGTCTCAGCCACACTACCATGCCCTGTGCGGGTCTGGGGGCCAGGGGACAGAGCCCCGGTGCCCTGAAGGGCAGGGAGGGAGCATGGCAGCAGGCTCGGGAAACAGAGGGGCCTGAGGGTCCTGGACCTGTCTGCCTGTCTGGCAGAGCCCATTGCACAGGCCGTGCAGGGCCACGGCCCTAAAGGCCGGTGAGCCCTGAGCTCTCAAGGCAGGTGGGCCCATACCTGTCACAGGTTGGGGCACAGCGCAGGAGGGTCAGCACCACGTCCGCTGGGTGTTCTTCAGCCAGCCTCACAATGTCAGTTTGCATCCTGGCATCCACAGTAGCATGGGATGCTAGTCTCTGGTGAATATTCCTAACAATGGCTGGTACCTGGAGGAGGCATGGGGAAGACTTGGAGCACTGTCTAAGGGAGCAACTTCTCCAGCTTCCCTTCCCACAGTACTCTAATGGCTTCAAAGGCTGAGAGGATCCAACGGCTTGAGGGGACACACAATCCTGGGAGGCCTCCAGCCCTGGCCCCAGGCTGCTTACCCGCTGCTGAAGAGGAACAGGACTCTCCTTGTAAAAATGCACGGTGGGAGCATGAGTCATGGTGGGAGTGGGGGTGCTGTCAGTATTTGGGAGGCCTTGAGTCATTCTGGTGGCAGGGTTTGTGATGCTCGTGCCCTTGGTCATTTCCATGACAGCAGCCTTCGCCCGGAGATCATTCACTGCAGTGACAAAATTTTCTGAGTGTGCAGTCAAATTTGTGCTGACATCAGGCTCTGCCTGGCAGTTGGTCAGCCTGGAGTTAAGCTTGGCTGTACCTGCAGTTGCAGTGCTGCTGGTGTTCCTACGCCGAATGCGCAGGAATTTCGGGAACATCTGCAGGGGAACAAAGCCAGGGATGTTCCATGGAACGCTCCAAGCGTGGTGCTCAGCCGAGCAGTGACAGCAGGCCCAGCCCAGGTGGGGAGGGCTGCAGGTACCTTCAGTGTCCTGCGGAAGCGGCCGCTGGCAGGCCTGTGCTCTTGTGTGCCGTCCGTGGCTGCATCTGGCAAAGAGCGAGAGCAGGCAGTGCTGAGGGGCTGCGGGAGAGGCTGAAGAACACAGCCCAGCCCTGTCCTCCCCAGGCTGGGACTGCCCCGGGATGCCCCAGGGGATGGAGATTGGGCACTGCCAGGTTCAGCCCCAGCCCCTCTTCCGTCCTGTCCCTGGGCATGTCCACAACAGGTGGGAGAGGACGGAGCCAAGCTGGCTGCAGCCATCAGCCCTGTGGCCCAGTTCTGCCACTCACCGTCCTGCACTGGCTGGAGCTGCTCTGGCTCTTCAGGCTGTTGTGCTCCACGGCCTTGCTTTCTTTCCCCCCTGAAGACTTTGAAGAGGCCAAGAAATCTGCCCGCCATGCCTGAGTGTGGTGTTGAGGGCGCCTTCTAGAGAGATGGCTCAGAAGAGCTCTGAGTCAACAAGTCCTCGATGGTACGTGCAAAAGAGAAGCCTCGGGTAGGCCACAGGTCACCAAGTCCTGTGGTCTGGCCTCGAGGTCACCTCTAGGAATACCGCCTCGGAAAAGCTCCGGCAGACGGGAATGAGTGTGCCTTGGGGGGGGCTCCTCACGACACCGCTCTATCCCGTCCTGTCCCGTCGCCTGCTCCGAGCACTGTGGCCTGGCTGCGCCACCGCCAGCACCTATGTCGCCACGGGTCACAAAGGGTCCTTTGACACCCCGTCCCGTTCCATGCCACGGTGACCCCGCTGCTGCACCGTGTCACAAAGGGCCAATGCACACACTGCCACCTGCCCTGGGGCCACCCCCAGCCCAGCCAAGGTGGCCCAGGTTGGAAGGAATCCCTCACCCCAAGTGTCGAAGACAGCCCTGAGACAGCATCTTTCGGAGCGGCTCAAACCGTGGGCAAACGCTGCCCGGCTCTGCGGGCCCAGGGCAGCAGAAGGAGCCCCCAGGGCTGCCGACGCGGCCGCAGCGGGAAGGGCACGGGGCCTTGCACAGAAGCTGGCACGGCCTCCCTGGGACACGTCCCCATCCGCTGGCCGTCCTAAACCCGCGGGTGTGACGCAGACGAGGAACGTGTGGGCCAGGGCACGGATGCTGCTCTGAGCCCTGGGGCCAGGGGAGCGCTGAAACCGGCAGGTGTGACGGAGCCCCCGCCCAAGCAGAGCTGCTGCCCCCCGAGCCCTGGCAGTGCTGGTGTCATCTCCTGCCCCAGAGACCTGTGCCCTGGGGCGCTTCTCTGCCACAGGGCAGCCAAACCCAACGTGCGCTGGGGGCCGTGCTCCTTCCTACAGGGCATGTGGGCAGGAGCACCTGGAGCAAGTGCTGGAAACTGTTGCGCTCTGTCAGAAGCTGTTACTCCATGCTGAAATTGTTTTCTACTTGGAGCCATTTCCTGAAGCACAAAATCACCCTGGCAGCAGAGGCAGAGAAGGATCTGGCATTTAAGAATCTTCAATTCAGGAAAGCTTTTCTTCCCATTACTCAACTCAAGTAGTTCCAAAAAGTTGCAAACTTCCTAAATTCATAGCAATGGCCTGAGAACCTGATAGATTTGGAAGTTTCCTTCCCACCCCAAAGCAGTAACACATTTGCCTTAACGTCATCCACTGAATGTCACTTTACAAATCATAAGACCACACAGAGGCAAAATAAAGGCCTTGCTTTGGTTTCAAACATTTTTCTAGGAAGGCATGTTAAGAGCCTAATTCTCTTAAGGAATAAAAGCTCTCCACGAATGAAAGTCCACTCAGTGTTATAAAAGCAGCCCAAACAAATGAGTAGATTGCAAAAGGGCTAATCCTGCCCCTGCTACAGATATCTAAGTGGCCAAGAAAGCACAGCTCTCCCCTCCTCTTCTCTGCAGGAGAAGCAGGATGACTAAGAGAAAAAGTCCCAGCTATTCCTTCTGTCCTCCATAACCAAAGCTGTGCCATACCACAGGTGGTGCCTTCAAAGTGACTCCAGTTCCAGCCTAGACCTCTCCTCTTCCAGACGACTCCTTCCCCAACACGCCCAGCAACACCAACCCCAGCTCAACACCCTGCCAAGACCCGCAGCTGTCCCCATCCCTCCGCACAGCTTTCCCACCCCCTGCTTCCCTGCACGTGCCGTGGGATGGCACTCAGGAGGATGTGCTCCAAGGCCTTCCCCGGCAGCAAGCTCAGGCTGCCAGGCCTACGGTTCCTGGATCATCCTTCCCACCCACACTTCCCGTGCTCAGCTGTTCCATTTGCGCTCAGCTCAGACTTGTCCGCTTAAGCGGGACTGCTGGTAAAGGATGGAGAGCAGCCTGGCAAGCTCCTTCTCCAGCTCCTTCTTTACTCTCAGGGGAGGTAGAACATGCCACAGGAAAGCAAGCAGTGCCAAAAGACTTGGGCCAGCATCAGGCACATTTAGGAATGAAACAAGGCCTTTGTTTGATGTAAGGAAGCACAGGCAATTGACAGAAGGAAAGAGTACTTAGCACACATATCCAGAAGTACTTAGCACCAGTTCACATAAGAAAAACCTGGAAGCCTAACTTGGCAAGAGAGTGACTTGACAAAAAGCTTTAGACATAGCCTTGGGGAAGACCTAAGGGCGGCTACAGAATCAGCCCTGTGCAGGGAAGGGGTGAGGAAGATGAGCTGCTTTGGTGCGCTGAGACTCCTCCTGGCCAGCAGGTGGACATTAGCTTCAAGTCTAGGATTCTGATGCAATGTGCTTCTTTCTAAGCCCCTGCCTATGGAATCACCTCAGCACTCTAAAGACGGAAGGTATTTTTGATAGAATTCCTACAGAAACCCACTGCAATTTGGACGTGGCAAAGAAGCCTTGTGGTGGAGGTGCAGACCCCTAACCTCCTGCCAATCAAAGAGCTTTTGGTGGACAATGCATTTGTCTGCTGATTTCTTTGAATTGTAGAGACCTCTCAGGACTGCTCTATCCTGAGGGAACGCCCTTGGCCTTGACCTGTAGGCACCCGCGCAAGCTTCAAATCAGCTCCCTCAGCTTCCAGGACCTCTCTTGGCCGGCATCCTGACGGGGATGCAGGACTGCTGCGAGGCACTGCTGGGACCCGGCAGGACAGGACCGGCTGTCTGGTGTCCACGTAGCAGCACCCCCTGACACAACCGGGGTCATCCCGAAAGCAGACAACGCTCACGTGTCTGCGGAGAGGGGCAAGGAGTGCTGGGCTCCTCTCAGGGTGTCTCAGCTGAGCCTGCTCCTCAACACGCCCCCGTTTGAAGGCCTGCTAATGCCCAGCTGCCAGAAATGCCTGCCTTGTTCTCTCCAAGATGCACAGGGAGAGCCAGTGAGCATGGCGCCTTGGGAGGCAAACCTTCCAAGCCTTTTCTGAGGCCACGGACACCCCAAGATCAGCCAAGACTCTCCGTGCCGCCTGGCCCACACAGCCCAGCTCGGTGCTGGCCCTCTGGGCCGCAGCAGCTTCCAGCAAGCAAGAGGCAAATGCATATTGCCAAGAGTTGAAACACAGCAGACAGGTAAGATGTGAGAGGTGTGTGCGCGAAGGCCTTTGAATTCACAGCTCTCAAAGACAGCTTTGGGGCTGGCAGCTGGACAGAGATGCTCCTGCTCACACCTGTGTCCAAACGGGGGGGAACACAGCCCGGTGCAGGTGTTGGCCTTGGTCTCCGCAGGTCCAGGTGGATTCCAAACCCGCTCTTCACAGCCTTCTCCCTTCCCTTGTCCATCTGCCAAGTGCAACAGGCCTCAAGGACT
Organism: Chamaea fasciata; assembly: GCF_029207755.1. Taxonomy (NCBI): domain Eukaryota; kingdom Metazoa; phylum Chordata; class Aves; order Passeriformes; family Sylviidae; genus Chamaea; species Chamaea fasciata. The sequence continues at coordinate 67,687 of NW_027094181.1, forward strand.
GAAAGGACCACAGAGAGCCAAAGGGGGACAGTTGCTCCGACAGCACCGGGAGCTCCTAGGAAAGCGCTTTCCTGCCGCAGCAAGCCCCTTTCCCCCAGAGGTGTTTCCCCAAATGTGTACCTTTCCTGGGGAACACCAACACACTCTTAAGAAACCCTGGCAAGGCTGAATTCCTTCTGGTCCTTTCTGGACGGGCGCTCCAGCTCTAGCTGGGATTTCCCCCAGTGTGATTCCAGGTGGAGGTTCGCACATGCAGCCCCAGGCCCTCTACAAACACAAGCTGCCCGCCGCCTCTTCACCTGCCTCGACGCCTGCCTGCGCTCACAGCAGCAAAACCAGGCTCTTCCCGGCCAGAGACTAGAGCCCTGTTCCCGCAGGACGCTCCTGCCAGCACCTTCCAGGACTCTCCACTGTGCACACAGCACTTTTCATGCCCGCTCTCCACAGCCTTTGGAACACAGAGCACAGCCTGGCTGACGCTGCCATCAGCACACCCCAAACACAGGCGGAGGAAGGAGAAGCAGGGGCTGCTTTGTGGCCATGCCCAAGAGAGACTGGAAGGCTGCCCTCTCTCCGCTCTCACTTGCTTGGCTTTCTGACAGGCTCTGAGGCAGGGGCTGCGATTCCTCAGCTCTGGGCACCAGAACCGCAGCCGGGATCCCGGCACTGCCTGACGGCGCTCGGGCCATTGGCTCGGTCACGCGTCCGAGTCTTGGCCACCGTGCTGCTGCTGCTTCACTTGCCCTTAGGCACACCCAAAGCTCCCTGTTAAGGCCTGATGGTCTCTGCTTCTGCCCTCTCCCTGACCCTGCGCAGGGATGGAGCACTGCTGTGCTTTCAGGAAGCCATTCTTGAAAGCTTCCAGCATTCCCAGCTCCTTTGCCCTCTGTAGATGCTTGCCATGGAATCTCTCACAGCTGGGTTCAGAGCATACTCAGGTTGGCTCTTCCAAAATCCAGGAGCTTCAGGCTGCTCAGTAGGACCTTAAACTCCACAGTGTTGTGGAACTGGACCTTCAGCACAGGCACCTTTCCAGCCTGACGGGGCCTTGCTCCTCTGTGTCTCTGCACAAAACACGGCGCGGAAGAGGACGGCAGCAGGGGCCTGTGTGTGCCAGGGTTCAGGTTTTTACGCCGCTTCAGCTCCACAGAGACGCAGGTAAAGTGAAGCCAAAGTGTTTATTAATGAAAGGCGAAGCAAAGGGATCAGCTGGGAGGGAATAAGGGGGGATGGGCAGGGTCTGAGGGCTGGAGGGAGGGAGCTGTCAGCAGGGAGGGAGAAGGCAGGAGCTATGGGAGCTCCCCACAGGCTGAGCTGTGCCCGGCATCAGCCGTGCCTGGAGTGACACTGAGCGATGTTCTCTTCACTGGCTCCTGCTGCTGTTTTGGGACACTGGTTCTCTGAATCCTGCAGATGGCCTTAGTTCTGCAGATCTTTGTCCAAAAATTGCTTGGATTTCCAAGTTAGTGGAGTATGGGCTGTCGTCTTTGCAGACAGGAGGTGCGCTGGGTTGTCGGTTTGATGGTTCCAATACAATATGTTTGGGACAGAGCCAATTAGAAATTATTTTAGCCAATTTATCATATGGCAATTTATTCATTACTTCTCGTGGAACTCCCCTTTTCAGTCCTAGCCACCACCGTTGCTGCCAGTTGGAAATTTGTTTTCCCTTTTCTGATTTTTCATTAGGAGAGGCAATGTGCCTGACTCCTCTGGGTTTTTCTTGTTTGTCCTCTGAGTACTTCACTGGTCCATATTTTCTACTGTAACTTATTAACTCCTCTGCTACCTCACTCCATGTCCAAAGTTTATGACTGCTGTTATATTGTGTGCTAGGAGTTGTAAAAGGTGAGGAGTCAGTGGAGTCAGTGGAACCAGTTTGATCTCTTGTATGGCCAAGAAATCTTTCAAGTCTATCTACCAGAGAGATAGATGCTCTTGTTTATTGAAGAAGAATTGCTGTTGGTTTTAGAGACTCTGGCAAACCTCGAATTAGGGGGGTCATGATCTCAGGTTTGACAGGCTGTTGCATTGGTGACTCATAGCCAGAGATTAATTTTCTTTCATGTATCATTTGCAAGCATGCAGCTTTGTGTATGTTTTCTAGGAGTTGGTCTGGAGTGCCGACTCTTGCCAGAGGGTCGCCCCTCTCAAGGGGGTTTAACCCCCCTGCCCAGTAAGCTGCACGCTGTGTCAGGGACCATGGAGCACGTGTATTTCCTGTTGTTAAGAAAACTCCATGTCCCCAATAGCCACTTGCTTCTTGTTCACTTAATTGAATTTGGTCACCCCCAGTGAGTGAGACTCTAAAAACATACTCCGTCTCTGATTCACTTGGGAGGCGGGAGTATTCTTTCTTTAATTTAGCTAATTCAGTGGCCATGTATGGTATTTCTTTGGTGGTTATGTGGGGATCATGATCCTCTTCATTTATAGAATTATATTCTGTTTTGATGAGAGGTCTCAAGTTGGAGCAACAGTGTTCCCCACAATTTTACATGTGTTCTAATTCTTTCTGAGAGTATATTTGTTTAATGTTGTATGTCTCCTTTCTTTCTATATCTGTGGGTGAATCTGCAGATTTTAAGGTTTTACTTCGCCCTTCTGCAAGGGAAGTCTGCAGCAAATAATTCTTTCTTTCCTGTTCTAATTGTGTTTGCAAAGCTTCTACCAAATTTAATAGGGATTCTATTACTGCTTTTTCTTCACTTACCCGTTTAAAACGGGGTGCTATGGCTGCCGAGAGACAGGCCCCCAAAACTGAGCAAAGAATGGTTTTATTTCTGCCCAGTTTATATCTAGCATCATGTTGTAAAGAATATATTCTATTTACTATGTTTTCAAAGTTAAACCAATTATTCTGTGCCCACCTTTCTCCATCTGGAGAAGGTCCAGCGCCATGTTTCGCTAACAAAGCATAAAATGCATTCTTATCTTTTTCAGTCATTTTGTGAAGGGACCAAAACCACGCTCAGGGAGGTATTCTTAAAGTTACACCAAAAGCACAGCTACAACTGTGTTTCCCTTCACTTCCCTGGAATGGGCGAGGAGACCAAAACTGCCTGGGAGGTTCACCTTAGTTACAAATAGTTGTCTCCTCAACTACACCAAGCAGCCCAAAACACACAAAAAAACCTAACTACAGTCCCATCTTTTGCACAATGAGATCTTTTTGTGAAATCCTGATGACAGGGAGTGCTATTTGCCTGGGTCTATAGAGTTTGTGGGAATTTTCCCTCGCCCCCCTTGCTTTCTAACAGCGCTCACCGAAGTGGTGTGCTAGGTGCGGCTGAGACGAGGGTCCTTCTCCTTTTACAAACTGTATAAAACCCGCAACCCCTCTGTCCATCAAGATCCTGTCCGTGACGCCAATTTAATGTCAGGGTCCGCAAATATATGCAGGGAATCTGATGGTTTGTTTTAAGGATCTCAAGGCGCAAAAGACACAGCAGGGGACAACTCAGTTTACTCAATCAAAAATGCACCTTTATTTAGTGCCAACAAATGCGATAGTGGAGATTTGAAGGGAAATAGAGGATAGCGAGAAAAGAGAAAGAGGAGGTAGGTTATAGCTACCAACGGAGAGACAAAATCCTCGTGGTCCGGCCAATAGATCCGTCTTCTTCTGTGGGGAGATCTCAAAGTCTGTGGTTAACTCAGGGGTCCTTATAGTCCTCTCCGAAGCGACAGGCAGTTGGCCAAACAGGTGGGGGAAATCATTACAGTGTGTTCATTTTGAGAACTCAGAACAGGTCAGCTCTCAGCAGGTACAGTGTCAACCAGTACAAGTCAGCAGGCGCAGTCACTTCACCGTGACTTGCCCATTGCTTCTGCTCAGGTTCTGATGTTCTGATAGAAATGCGTGCTGGGTTTTTTCCATCAAACACACCGGCAGGCAGCACTTGGTCAACATCCCACCTCAGCCAGGCCAGAACTCCTGTGGTGAGATTTTAAAGTCCCTTTTAGGGGTTTCAGTCTCTGTCCTTGACGATGGTCGTGAGGCAGATGAGGGATCTTTGGACTGTCTCTTACACATGGGGCCCTGCAGTGTCACAAGTGCCCTTTGGTTCCATGATGCCCTACAGTGTCACAACGGTGGCCTTGGTCCAATGGGGCCCCAAAGTGACACAATGGCCACTTGTTTCCATGAGACCTTGTAGGATCACAATGATCTCCTTGGCTCTGCAGTGTCACAATTGGACTCCTGGTTAAAGGAGACCCCAAAGTGTCACAATGGATCCTTGTTTCCATAAAGTCTCACTGTGTCACCATATTCTCATCAGTTCAATCAGGCCCCACAGTGTCCCAATGGTCTACTTGGCTCAGCAGTTTTGAAATGGCCTTGGTTCCATGAGGCCCTGCTGTGCCACACAGACCCTTGGTTACACAAGACCCCACAGTGCCACAAGGATCCCCTTTGCTTTCATAACACCCAAAAGTGTCATAATGGCCCCTTGGTTCTCGGAGGCCCCTCAATGTCACAATGGACCTCTTGGTTTCCTTGGCCTCCCCTGTGTCACAAGGGTTCCTTTATTCCATGAGCCCTTGTAGTGCCACACCGCTCTCCTTGGTTCCATGAGGGCCTGAAGTGTCACAATGTCCCATTGCTTCTATGGGGCCCCAGAGTGTCACAATGGCCCCTTGGTTCCGCAGTATCGCAAAGGACACTTATGGTTCCTTGAGGCCCCAAAGTGTCACAGTGGCCCCTTGTTTCCATGGGGACCCCAGTGTCATAAGGGTCTCCTTGGTTCCACAGTGTGACAATGCACCCTTGGTTACAGGAAGCCCTGCAGTGTCACAATGGATATTTGCAAGGCTGGAACTGCTCTGGAGCCAGGCTGAGAGAGCTGGAGCTGTTCAGCCTGGGTGTGAGAAGGCTCCAGGGAGACATTGGAGTCCATTCCAGCACCTAAAGGGGCTTTGAGAGAGCTGGAGAGGGACTTTGAACAAAGTGACAGGAAAAGAGGGAATGGCCTTCAGAGTGACAGGACAACAGGGAATGGCCATGAGGGGAAGGAGGGCAGGTTTAGATAGGATATCGGGAAGAAATTCTTCCCAGTGAGGGTGGTGAGGCCCTGGCACAGGTTACCCAGAGAGGCTGCAGACTCCCCACCTCTGGCCGTGTTCAAGGCCAGGTTGCATGGAGCAATCTGGTCCAGTGGAAGGTGTCCCTGCCCATGGCAGGAGATTGGAACTGGATGATCTTTAGGATTCCAACCCAGGCCATTCCATGATCCTAGATTTGCCCCTCCTGCTCTCATTTTGCAGCAGGTTGACATGTTCCTTTTGCAGCCATTTCCTGCAAATACAGCATCAGAATTAACCTTGCTTTGGATGTTGCCTGAGGCTTCCATCAGCTCCAGCTGAGCCTTGGCTTTCCTAAACACATGAACACACGCTCAGGTCAGATCTCTGAATTCCTCCGCCATAGCTTGTCCTCACTTCCACCTCCTGGTTGTTGTGTTGTGGCTCATCCCTGTCATTTGTCCCTGAGGCAGCACAGCCCCCCTGCCCAGCACAGGCCCCACATCCCCCTCAGCAGACACGGCACAGCACAGGGTGTGTTTTGGGTGGGCAAATGTTCCAACCAGAGTGTCCACAGCAGACCTCAGTGTCCAGTTCCAACACCCACATCCCATGCCAGGGTTCACACAGAGCCCTGCCCTGGGGACTGCCAAGGGCTGGGTGAGGAGGGAGCCTGGGCAGGGCTGATGCTGCCCCTACACTGGTGCTGAAATCAGCAGGAGGAAGAAGATAACCACAGAACAAATAGACCAATAAACTGGGGTGAGTGCCCAGGTGTGCCAGTGGCTGATGGAAGAGGCTGGAGGGATGGTCAAAGCCCTGGGGCACCTTCTCACACTGGCCATGCCACCAAGGCCACAGACCAACCTCCTCAGTGCTGCACCTGCCAGTGTGAGATCCCTGCCAGGGGACTGGCACAGCACCACACACCTGCTGGAACGTGTCCTGGCCCTGCAGAGTCACACAGCTCAGCTGACATGGGTGGGTTTTATCTCCTGGACACTTCCCTGTCTAGCCCAGCTTCTGCCCAGCTCTGCCCACCTCCCCTGCCCTCAACCCAGCCCAGCCAAATCTGGGTAAACCGCATGGCAGTGCCTGCTCTGGGCTGCTCCAGCACTGGGTGCACTCACCCCACAGCCCTGGCCCCCTTGAAAGGCTCAGCAGCTGCTGAAGGGTGGAGAGGGAGATCAGGCTCCAGATCAGCCCTAGTGCTGGAGGATGAGAGACTCAGTGATGCTCCAGTAGTCAAACCTGTTCAAATACTTTCCTCAGAACCTCCTTGAGTTGAGAGGTGACCACCAAAGGCCAAGGCCAGCCAGAGCTCTCTGTCCTGGCAGCTTTTTTCTCAGAGAACCCTTGCATATAGGGAATTTTTCAGGGGGAGTATCAATTTTGCCCATGACCACCTGGAAAGACAGATGGTTCTTTTCCATAGGAAGGAAAGCACTGAGGCACTATACTCCAGAGGCACTGATGAGAGGCAGCCCTCAACATTACAAAATCAGCTGGACCTGTCAGGTGGCCCTTGGGAGGCCAAACCAGCCAGATCTGTTCCATGTTCCCTTGGTTCCATGAGGCCCTGTAGTGTCACAATGTTCTCCTTGCTTCTGAGGTGTCACATTGGCCCCTTGCTGCCATGAGGCCCAGCAGGGTCACAGTTGGTTCTGTGGGGCCCTGCAGTGTCACCATAGTCTCCATGATTCCATGTGGCCTTGCAATGTCACAATGGTCTCCATGGATCCACAGTGCCCTGCAGGATCACAATGGTTCACCTTTGGTTCCACCAGGCCCTGTAATGCAACAACGGCCTCTTGGTTCCACAAAGCCCTGCTGCTGCACAGTGGCCCCTTGGTCCCATGGGGCCCAGCAGTGCCACAATGATCCCATTGGTCCCATGATTTCTCTCAGTGTAACAATGGTCCCTGTGATCCATGAGGCCCTGGAGTGTCACCATAGTCTCCACTGGAAGGAAAGCACAGAGCCCCAGTGCTTCAGGGGCTGATGAACGGCAGCCACCAGAGGCCATGGCCAGCCAGGTCTCCCTGTCCTGGCAGCTTTCATCTGGGAACAATGGAATAAATATCTTGGATTCTGTATCTTGGATATATGGAATTTTAGGGGCAGAATCCTTATTTCAGCCATAAGCACCTGCATGAGAAGGGCAGTTCATTCCCAGAGGAAGGAAAGCACAGAGCCCCAGTGTTTCAGGGGCACATGAGAAGGGACCCCCAACATGCCAAGGTCAATTTAGTCAGGCCAAGTCAACGAGACCTGTTCCCTGTTCTCTTGGATCCATGGGGCCTCACAGTGTAGCAATGGTGGTGTCATATTGGATCCTTGGTTCCATCAGGCCCCGCTGTGTCCCACTGCCCCCTGGTTTCCGTGGGGCCCCATAGTGTCACAATGGTCCCTTTCTTCCATGAGGCCTTGCAGTGCCCAAATGGTTTCCTTGGTTCCATGGAGCTGCACAATGACACAGCGGCCCCTTGGTTCCATGAGTTTCCGCACTATCAGCAATTGTTCCATTGTTCCAACAAGGCCCTGCTGTGTCACAATGGACTCTTGGTTCCATGAAGCCTTCCTCTGTCACAATGTACTTTTGATTCCATGAGGTTGCAGAGTGTGACCATGGTCTCCTTGGATCTGCAATATCACAATGGGCCATTGGTTCCATGTGGCTCAGCTGTGTCAAAAAGGATTTTGGTTCCATGAGGTTCCAAGGTGTCACAGTAGAGTCCTTGGTTCTGTGAAGCCCCTCTGTAACCCAATTTACATAAATATCAGAATAAGACTCCTTAACACTAATTTGCAATTAAGAGGGCATCACTTATGCAGCCTCGAGGTCTAAAGTGGGGTAACTCATAATCTTACATGGACATGAGATTCTAAAAGTGTTTCTTATATACAGTTGCTACATGTGAATTACAATTTAGCCATTATCATAAAACTCACACCAAGTTCCCAGATTCACTCCTTGTTTTTTCTATCACTGCACTCTCGAGCTACATGTATTCTCCGTGTCTTATAACCACCCTTGCTGGGAAAGCAGGCCCTGCATGACTTTTCCCTGTGCTAAAACATCACAGGCACAGTAAAAGTCTAATTAAGCATTCTGGTTTCAAGCGCAAGGCTCTGTGTGGCCAGGCAGAGGCAGGCAGGACGCAGAGCTGTCAGCAAAGGAAGGGCCCAGCCAGGTGGGGCAGCCGGGGGATGACGACAGCCTGCAGGGACAGAGGCGCAGGGCACGGACACCGTAGCACAGCCTGGGCTGCACAGGGCACAGGGATGGGCAGCAGCTGCAAGGCCCTGACAGAGCCAACTCCTGCAGCACTTTGGCCATGGCTGCTGGGCCTGGGCCTGAGCCATGAGGAGGAGACAAGTGACCCTTGCAGGCCTGGGGCCTCATTGCCTCCTTGTCCCTGCTCAGCAGCCTGGCAGGGGCTGCCCCATGCTGCTGCCCTTGGCATTGCACATCCCCACATCCCAGTGGGCCGGGAAGAGCCCTGAGCACTGAGGGAGGGACAGGATGTGCCTTGGCAGGGGCTGGGGCTCGGGCCTTGGCCCTTGGCATTCCTGAAACACATGCAGGTTTGCTCAGCATCACAGACACCTTTGCCTTGTTTGTCCCCACCTGTCATCACTGCCTGCAGTGATGGAACCTGGGGACACTTTCTCCATTTGGTCTCTCTGTGGGTCCCATTAAAACTTCAAGAAACTTCAGTGTTTCAATTTAACTTTGAGTTCTTGACAAGTTTTTTGAACACTCTCTCAGGGACTGAGTTAAATGTAAACAACACCAAATCCACGGGAGAGTCATTAAAGTCCTTGTGCTGTGTCTGTGCTGCTGAGCTGGCCTGGGCTCCTGGCACAGAGGCAGCTCCTTGCAACAAACAAAACTTCTAGAAAGACATTTCTCCTGAGGAGAAATCCTCCTTCAGATGGGTCACCTTTGTTATTTGAAATGTAGACTCAGAGTGAAAGTTTACAGTGGCAAACAACCTTTTCTGCTCCTTTCTCATCAATTGTTAACACAATCTTTTTTGTTTGTTTTGGTTAATTTTGCTTTTAACAGTAGAGAACATCATTCTGTTACATGGACCATTTGCTTTTGAACTTAGACCTATTGATATCTATGCCTATGGAACCTACACCTATGGAATATTAAGTTTTAAATACAATACGTATGTTTCACGAGCAAAGAAACACGTTGAAGTGAACAATTGTCCCCCAGACCCTCCAGGATCCCTAACTGTTCCCTCAGCGTACATTTAGCACCCCCCCCCCCCCCACCAAAAGCATCCCTGGATCCCCTGAATGCTCCAACCCCACCGATTCCCGTTGGAGCGACTTCAGGGAATTCATCTCCAATCATCCCCCCTGGCCTCGGAGCCCCTCATAACACGGTTCTGCGCCTAAAATTCCTGCCATGCCCCGCGGCCTCAAGAGCCCGGTTACAGCTCCCCAAGCTCCCCCCAAGTGCTCCCGAACCGCACACGTTCCCCCCGAGGACCTCAAGTCACGGCTCGGACACAAAAGTGTCCCCCAAGCGCCTTCCCGGACCCCAAACGCCCCGTTCGAGCCACTTCCGGGACTACAGCTCCCAGCATGCTCCGCGGCGCACACAGAGCCCTATTCCAGCCGTGACTCCATCTCCCGTCATGCCCCGCGCCCCACCGACAGCCATTGGAGCCGCGCCTCGAACTCCCGTGATGCTCCGCGGCCCCGTTACACCGTGTTCTACCCGCGCCTACAACTCCCATCATCCCCCGCGCCCCAGAGAGTCCCCTCAGGGCCCCCAAGTGCCCGCCCGGACCCCGAATTATCCGACAGAATCCTTTAGTGCCCCGCCAAGGGCCCACGCGGCTCCCCCAAGTGTCCTCCAGACCCTTAAGTTCTCTAGAAATTCCTTCCCCAGCTCCAAAACATCCCCAAATGTGCCCCAGAAACGTCTCCGTGGACCCCAAAGTAGCCCCTTTTACCCTGTCTGAGAAAATGATGAACACAATTACAAAAGGACTAAAAACAGGACTAATTAGCATAAGAAAAGACAAATCAATAGACAATAGAGGTCAATGAATTAATGAAGGGAATTGTGTTACTTAGAACAAATGACCAATATTTTTTTATTTGTTAAAAATGTATACCTTTTTCAATATAAATCTAAAATTAGGTATGTAAAGAACAGTAATAACATTATAAATCTGGAAAATATAATTATATTTTAAAAATAATTACATTTTATTTTTTAAAAAACATAAATTTTTTATGTTTTGGGATGTCAGTCCTTGGTGGGTGAGGTTAGATATGGTGAGGTTGGGGTGAGGAGCAGGTTGTCCAAACAAGGTCAGCCTGCAAGGGGCTCATTCTTCACCGTGCCCAGACCTCCTAAGGAGACATTCAAATTAAGATCACTTGGGAAATGCTTCTGTCACTTCTTCAATGAACTGAAATATTAAAACTGTGCCCTTGATTTAAAAGAAAAAAAAAAAAAAAACCAAAATCATGAGATGCACTTTGAAATCTCCCTCAACATTACTCCAAACTGACTCCAAGCAGCTGCACAAGCCCTGGAGACTTGAAGGCAAATGAAGAGAAAGAGCTCGTGAAGGTATTCTGTATTTTCATGAGCCCCACACTGGATTTGGGGCTGAGTCCAGGACGCTTAGGCATGGAGAGAAGGTTGAAGAAGCTGCTCAAGGAGGCAGAAGCAAAACTCCAAGTCCCTTGGAGCATCCCTGGGCCCCACTGAGGGCAGGGAGTGCCAAAGGCTCCCCAGGGACTGCTGAGAGCAGATCCTTGAGGCCAGGATTGCAGGGAGCCGCAGGCTGTGAGCAGGGAACTGCAATGCTGAGCAAGGCCTGGGCTGGTTGGAGGCAGCAGAAAGGCCAAGCCCTGAGCCCAGGCCTGGCACAGCAGGGCCTGTCCCTCCCGGGGGGCTCGGGGCTGCTTGTGGGGCAGTGGGATGGGAGGGGCAGCAAGGACAAATGGCACAAAGCTGTGTGACACTCCCGATCCTCATGGCACTGCGGGCCAGTGTGACACAGCAGGGCCTCATGGAAACAAGAGGCCGTAATGAGCCTGCGGGGCTGTAACACCCCAGAACACTGAAATAATGGGGGTACCCAAAGGTTCTCTTACTCGAGTTTGGTGCACAAGGAGAAATGCCAAGCAGATAGTCTCAGGATGAACAGATGCACAGAATATTCTTATTTGCAAGGAACAGTCAAGGATCATAAGTCCAATTCTGAAGTTAATGGCCCATAGAGGGATGGAACCCTAAACCTCGGTGATATTAGCACCATACTTTAACCAACTGAGCTAAGAGGTCAAAGCAACACACAGCTCTACTGGCAAAATAGAGAAAATCAAGGAACTTGGAAAACCATTTAATAAAACATCCAACTCAAAATAAAACTCTTATCATAGCAGTAGCTTCATTGACTTAGCCCATTTGACCTGGAAACCTTTACAGAATTACAGAATGACAAAATGACCAAATTGGAAGAGACCTCCAAGATCATTGAGTTCAACCCATGTCCCAACACCTCACCTAAGCCATGGCACCTAGTGCCACATCCAGTCTTTTTTAAAACACATCCAGAGATGGTGATGCCACCACCTCTCCAGTCAGATCATTCCAGAACTTTATCACCCTTTCCATAAAAATCTTTTTCCTAATTTCCAACCTATATTTCCCTTTGTGCAGCCTTAAGATTCTGTCCTCTCATTCTGTCAGTGGCTGCCTGGAGAAAGAGACCAAGCCCCACCTGACTACAAACACCTTTCAGGGAGTTGCAGAGAGTGATAAGGTCACCTCTGAGTCTCCTTTTCTCCAGGCTAAACAACCCCAGCTCCCTCAGTCGTTCCTCACAGGAGTTGTGTTCCAAGCCCCTCACCAGCCTTGTTGCCTCCTCTGGACACATTTAAGCATCTCAAGGTTATTCTTAACTGAGGGCCCAGAACTGGACACAGCACTCGAGGTGTGGCCTCAGCAGTGCCGAGTACAGGAGAAGAATGACCTCCCTGCTCCTGCTGGCCACACCATTCCTGATCCAGGCCAGGTGCCATTGGCCTTCTTGGCCACCTGGGCACACTGCTGCCTCATGTTCAGTTGCCTGTCGACCAGAACCCCCAGGGCCCTTTCTGCCTGGGCACTGTCCAGCCGCACCGTCCCCAGCCTAGAGCACTGCAGAGGATTACTGTGGCCAAAATGCAGGACTCAGCACTTGGACTTAATAAACTTCACCTTGTTGCACTCTGCCCACCCATCCAACTGTTCCAGGTCTCTCTGCAGAGCCATCCTATCTTCCAAGCGGTCGACACACGCTCCCAGCTTAGTGTCGTCCACAAATTTACTAATGAAATATTCGATACCCTCATCAATGCCATCAATACAAACATTGAACAGAGCTGGCCCCAGCACAGACCCCTGAGGAACACCCCTGGTGACTGGCTGCCAGCTGGATGCAGCACCCTTCCCCACCACTCTCTGGGCCCGGCCATGCAGCCAGTTGTTAACCCAGCAAAGAGTGCTCCTGTTCAAGCCGTGGGCTGCCAGCTTTTCCAGGAGCGTGCTGTGGGAGACAGTGCCTAAGGCCTTGCTGAAGTCCCAACACACAACATCCACAGCCTTTCCCACATCCACCAGGCGGGTCACCTGGTCATAAAAGGAGATCAGGTTGCTCAAACATGACTTACCTATCCTAAACCCGTGTTGGCTGATGGAGGAGACAATTTTGAAGATTCTTCTCTGGAGCTCCAGGGAGCTAATCCAAGTTTGAGTTGCTTTAGACCAGACCAGGGGTGGAGGAGGATCATCCATCAGTGTTCTTGAGCATGATTCTTCTCCATGCTCCCCCTGCTATCACTTTCAGCCTTGAAGATCTGGGAGTCAGCTGGAGAAGAAAAAAAAAAAGGGACTTTAGGCAAAAACATTAACCTTTTTCCCTCCTCCATAGAAGACAGAGTGATTTGAAATGTAAGGAGAGAGTATGAGACAAAAGTTAGCACAAGAACTGATAAAGACTATTGGAAGAAGTGGATGTTTCTGACCAGACTTCTCTGGATGTGAATTACAGAAAAATAGATTATTATAATGCTGTTTGGGAGAACGCAAGTTCTAGTCAAACAGTTGTATGTACTGATATGAATGAGATTTAATTTAGGATTTTGAATAGAAAATATACCTGGCTCCTGGGAAAAAATAAGGAAGTCTCAGCCTTTGAGACGAAGATGCTTCTAGAAAGGAAGTAATTTTGAAGTTCCGGCTCCTAGGCATAATAGGAGGTCTCTATTTCTTTTGAGATAGTGATGATTTTAGAGAAAGAAGAAGAGAATCCTTGCTTTATACTAGAAAAGCATTCTTAAAATGGTACCCCAAACATGCAGAGGCCCATAAGCAGCTTGGGAACCTATTATATGGGTGGGACTGCACAGAATCTGCAAAAATTCCGTGTGGTTGCAGATTTGTGACCATGAGAACCACCAGACCTTTTCCTGTGGCACGTATCTCCATAAACTCTAGAGAGGCTCCTCTCCCAAGGTGATGCAGGATTGTGTTTAAATAGTTGCAACTGGCTAAAAATCATAGTTTTCTCTCTGTTGAGTGGGAAAGTGAACGGTTTGTGGTAAGTGAAAAGATGTTTGAATGTCTCATTTTTCCTTTTTCTCTTTTCTTACTGTATGCTAATAAAATCTATCTGTTTTTACTTTTAGGTTGAGCCTCTTTCAGCTTTTTCTCCCAAAATCTTATCTCCCAGCTAGTAAAGAAAATTCAGCAAACATAAAACCACCACAGGAAGGGACAGCATCTGCCTTGCCAGGGGCTGGAGCTCAGGCCTTGGCCTTTTGCATTCCTGAAACACATGCAGGTTTGCTCAGCATCAGAGACACCTTTGCCTTGTTTGTCCCCACCTGTCATCAGTGCCTGCGGTGTTCTGCTCTAACTGGAACCTGGGGACACTTTCTCACGCGTGTCCCTCAATGGGACCCATTTAAAACTTCAAGAAACTTTGGCGTTTTTAATCTGACTTTGAGTCCTTGAGAAGTTTTTTGAACACTCTCTCAGGGACTGAGTCTGATGTAAACAACAGCAAATCCCCAAGAGGCTCATTAACATCCTTGTGCTGTGTCTGTGCTGCTGAGCTGGGCCGGGCTCCTGACACAGAGGCACCTCCTGGCAACCAAGATGAGCTTCAAAAAGGCATTTCTCCATCAAAGTGGCTCCTGTGCACAGCCCAGCAAGGCTGGGGCACTGCTTGCAGCCACCCTGGGCACAGCACACAGGCACTGAGAGCTTCAATCACTCAGGGCTGGGAAGAGGCTGAGGACTGACTGGGCGAGAATCATTTCCAGCCCTTGACACCGGAAGCCTCTGGCTGCAGGACAATGCAGCTGCAGCTCCTGCAATGATCTCCTAAAGCAGGAACATCCCATTATGGATTCTGTAAGTACAACTCAGACTATCTCTGCTGTAAGCATGTGGACATGCTCAGGGCTTCTGCTCACTCCAGGAATATTTCCAGGACAATAATTTTTATAAAGATAAAATTTACTGAGTCATTGTTTTCAGTTTCTTACTCCTGGTGAACGGGGGGGATAAATAATAAACAACTTCATGTTTAAAAGTCCCTAAGGCATCTGAACTATACCTCCAGTGCTATTCATGGGTTCCCAAAAGTGCTTTCATCCACTCCTTTGCCCATGGACAGCACCAGCATCACCTTCACTGGAGCCATCAGGCTTAGTCTGACCTGTCCTTTCTCCAAGCTCCAAACAGAACCTGCCCCCAGCCAGTGCCCTGCAAACAGGCAGGTTTCTGTAGGGCCAAGGAGAGTGCACAGAGATTTGGGGTCTGTGAGTGCTGGCAGGGAGAGATCAGGAACAGGGAAATACCTCCAGGAGAAAAATCTCCAGGAAGCAGAGAGAAGATCAGGCAATGAGAGAAAACAAAACCCAGAAATGCTGTGGCAGGGAGAGATCTCCAGAGGATCCTTTCCAGTGCAGCCCCTCCCTCAGAACAAGCCCCCTCCCTCTTGTCCCCCAGCCAAGCCTCTACCCTCAGGGCTGGGGGTCCAAGGCATGAAGCCCCTTCTGTGCAGGCAGAGCTGCAGCAGAGCCGTGGGGCAGCTCTGCAGCCCCGGGCCCAGTTCCCTCTGCAGAGCACAGGGCTGGGAGCAGCTGCCTGGCACTGGGGGGCTCTGGGAGGGGGCACAGCTGGCTCAGGGTGACCCTGTCCCCAGTGCCCGGCTGTGGGCAATGCTGTCAGTGCAGCCAGGGAAGGAGCTCCATCTCATTTAATCCAGTGCCATCATTAGGACACTTGAAAGTCTCCCTGAGATTTCCTTCGAAGCTTCCAGCTTCCCTCCACAATGCAAACCTGCCCTGTAGCATCTTTGTGTTATCTGAAAGCCCCACGGTGAGACACACAAGTTCTGTGATGGAGAAAATGCTGTTGGGTTGGTGGAATGAGTCCCGTGTGTCCTTGGGTACAAATGTGAGGCTGAGCCCTTGAGAAGAGGATGGACATTGGGTGGACTGTGGTGGATCCATCAGCTCTCAGCAGTGTCAGGATGGTTTTTAAAGGAAACATGGAAGGGTGATCATCCTGTGTAGGGGACAGGTGAAAGCCCAGAGAATCCTGGAACAGGACAGGGTGACAGACCTCCTCCCCTCATTCTCCATGCACCACCTTGCCTCAGAGAACTTGCTCTGTTCTCCCTAAGCGCAGCAGCAGAAATGCTGAGAGTTTCTGACATCAAAAATAGTCAAGTGGAGATGAAGAAAAGCTGTTGAAAAAACTCTAGAACATTTAAACAGACTTTACCATTCCTGGTCACTGGCAGTGGGAGTACAAGCTGACAGAGACTTCTGTACTAACAGGGTTTCAAAGTGGAACATGAGGACGGGTTCCCTGTCCCCCTCTCACGTCTGCACGGCAAGGCTGAATTGTAAAAACCCTGCATGTAATTGCCCTGAACCTGAAGACCCACTCAGCCAGCACCAACCAGGGCTCCCCAGTTGGAGTTTAAGGAAAATCTGCTAGAAAATCAAAAGGCTGTCAGTGTGATACAGAAGAATGGTCTGTGGGAAAAGGCTTTGATTTTACTGAAAGAACTTTCTCCTAACCTGTCACTGATCTTTTCTCCTTGAACAGGCCCCCATGGCCAGACACAGCAAATGTCCAACAGCAGCTCCATCAGCCACTTCCTCCTGCTGCCATTGGCAGACACGCGGCAGCTGCAGCTCCTGCACTTCTGCCTCTTCCTGGGCATCTCCCTGGCTGCCCTCGTGGGCAACGGCCTCGTCATCAGCGCCGCAGCCTGCGGCCACCACCTGCACAGCCCCATGTTCTTCTTCCTGCTCAACCTGGCCCTCAGCGACCTGGGCTTCATCCTCACCACTGTCCCCAAAGCCATGCACAATTCCCTCTGGGACACCAGGGCCATCTCCTATGCAGGATGTGCTGCACAGCTCTTTCTTCTTGTGTTTTTCATTTCAGCAGAGGTTTCCCTCCTGACCATCATGTGCTACGACCGCTATGTGTCCATCTGCAAACCCCTGCACTACGGGACCCTCCTGGGCAGCAGAGCTTGTGCCCACATGGCAGCAGCTGCCTGGGCCAGTGCCTTTCTCTGTGCTCTGCTGCACACGGCCAATACATTTTCCCTGCCCCTGTGCCAGGGCAATGTCCTGGGCCAGTTCTTCTGTGAAATCCCAGAGATCCTCAAGCTCTCCTGCTCCAAATCCTACCTCAGGGAATTTGGGCTTTTAGTTTTCACTACCTCATTAGGACTTGGCTGTTTTGTGTTCATTGTTTTCTCGTACGTGCAGATCTTTAGGGCCGTGCTGAGGATTGCCTCTGAGCAGGGACGGCACAAAGTCTTTTCCACCTGCCTCCCTCACCTGGCTGTGATCTCCTTGTTTGCCAGCACTGTAGCCTTTGCCCACTTGAAGCCACTTTCAGTCTCCTCCCCATCCCTGGATCTGGCATTGTCAGTTCTGTACTCGGTGGTGCCTCCAGCCCTGAACCCCGTCATCTACAGCCTGAGGAACCAGGAGCTCAAGGCTGCAGTGTGGACACTGAACACTGGACGATTTCAGAAACATTAAACTGCTGGCCAGTTTCTGCAAATCACTTGTAATAAACTTGTAATGATTGTGTCATCTTTGATAGCGTTGGTTTGATTGTCAGTGTTTTTCCTTTTTTTAGTTTTCAGTGATGTTCACAAAGCAATGATGTTCATTGTGTCCTTTCTTCTTTTCCTTCTCTCTAAGTTTTCTGTGGCCACAGACTGTGTCAGTGAAGAACTGCGCTCTCAGTGGCTTTTAAAGGAACTAAAGCATCTCCCAGCAGAGCTTTCACTGGAGATCCCGAGGTTTTTCCCCTTCTCTGGAGCTGCAGCAGCAATGTCTGTGTGCAGGGCTGGGGGCAGATCAGGGCAGGCACAGCAACTGTGCCCAGGAGCAGCAGCCCTTGGTGTTGGCAGTGCTGCTCCCGTGGCCCTGCCCCGCTGCCCTCCTGGCCCTGGTGTTGCTGTAGGGCCTGAGTGCTCTCGGGAATCGGGCACAGGGCTGGGGGTGGCAGTGCCGGGGCTGCAGCAGGGACAGGCCATGGGCACCGCTGGGGCAGCGCTGACGCCTCAGGGCAGGCCCTGGGGGCTCCAGGCTCCTTGCCCAGGCTCTCTCCAGAACACGCCCAGGCCAAAGCTCAGCAGAGAAAAGCCCCGTGAGCAGCCCCAGGGTGGCTGTGGACAGGGTGGGGGCAAACAGCATCACACCATGGGCATGTCCCTTGGGGAGAAGGATCATCCTACAAGTGCTTCAGGAATTCTCTGCAGGCTCCTGCAGTCCCTGGTGCTGTTCCCTTGCCAGAGGCACCATAGGCCAGGGGGGCACATCTGGGCTGCTGTGTCTGGGTGTGGGGTTCCCTGTTCTGGGCAATGAGGAGGGGCTGCAGAGGCTCTGCAGGACTGACAGGATGGGCTTTGGGGCTGTGAGGAGAAGCTGAGGGACCTGGGCTGCTGCACCTTCGGAAGAGGAGGCCCAAAGCTCATCCTGCAACTGATCCAAGGGTGGTTTCAGAGAATCACATAATCAGCAAGGTTGGAAAAGACCTTGGAGATCATCAAGTCCAACCTGTGCCCTTACACCACCTTGTCTCCTCTGATCCTTCTCCAGGATAAACAACCCCAGCTTTCTCAGCCACTCCTCACAGAACTTTTGATCCAGACCCCTCACCAGCCTTGTTGGCCTTCTCTGGACATGCTCCAGCCCTTCAATGTCCTTCCTAAATTGGGGGCCCAGAACTGGACACAGCATTTGAAGTGCTGCCTCACCAGTGCTGAGCACAGAGGAAGAATCAGTGCCCTGCTCCTGCTGGCCACACCATTCCTGATCCAGGCCAGGAGCCATTGGCCTTCTTGGCCACCTGGGCACACTGCTGCCTCATGTCCAGCCTGCTGTCCAGCAGTCCCCTCAGGTCTGTTTCGTCCTGACCACTGTCCAGCCGCTCTGTCCCCAGCCTGTAGCACTGCCGGGGTTGTTGTGGCCCAAGTGCAGGACCCGGCCCTTGGTCTTGTTAAACCTCCCATTGTGGGATTTGGGCCCTGGATCCATTCTGTCCAGGGCCCTGTGCAGAGCCCTCCTACCCCCCAGCAGATCCACACTCACACCCAGCTTGGTGTCAGCTGCAAATTTGCTGATGGTGGACTCAATCCCCTCATCCAGACCATCAATGCAGATGTTGAAATCCACACTGGCTGGGTCTGATCCCTGGGCCATCCTGTGGGTGCCGTGTGATGGCACTCAAGGTGATCTGTTCCATAACCTTGCTGGGCACCGAGGTCAGGCTGACAGGCCTGGAGTTCCCCAGATCCTCCTGCCAGCCCTTCTTGGGGATGGGCTCACGTTGGCACCTCCAGTCCTCTGGGACCTCCCTGGGGAGCCAGGACTGATGAGAAATGATGGAGAGCAGCTTGGGGAGCTCATCCACCAGCTCCCTCATCCCCCTAGGAGCGGTCCCGTCTGGTCCCAGGGACACCTGTGAGCATGTGAGTGGCTCAGCAGGTCAGCAGCTGCTTCCTCCTGGATTACAGGGGAGCTGTTCTGCTCCCTGTGCCCATCTACCAGCTCAGGAGAACACTTGTCCTGAGGACAATCTGTCTTAATTGTTGGAAACTGAGGAAAAGAAGGGGTTAAATACCTCAGCCTTTTCCTTATCTTTAGTTGCTATATTCCCCCCACCATATCTAATAAAGAATGGATGTTGTCCTGACCTCTCCTTTTCTCCTTTTGCTATTAATGTATTGATAAGAACATTTTTATTATCTATCACCGAAGTGGCCTGGTTAAGCTCAAATTGAGCTTTCACCTCTCTAATTTTCTTTCTTCATGACCTAACAACATCTTTAAACATTTCCTGAGTGTCCTGCTCATCTGTCCAAAGGAGATGCACCGTCTTTTTCTCCCATGAGTTCCTGCAAAGGCCCCATGCCCAACCAGGCCAGTCATTTTCCTTTCTAGCTCATACTTTGGCACAAAGGGACACGCTGTTCCTGCTCCTTCCAGATTTCTTTCTTGAAGTGTGTCCATCCTTCTTGGAATCCTTTGTTTTTAAGGGCTGTTTCTCTAAAAAATATCAGTACCTGATTTGGCACTCCCCAAATCTGCATCCTGATTAGACTGAAGTCTGCTCTCTGTCAGGCCAGTGTAGAAGTTTGTTGATGCCCCTCCTTTTTTCATAATATTTAAAAAATCAAAAATTGCATCATCACTGTACCTCTGACCACCACATCTCCCACCAGCCCTTCTCTGTTTTTGAACAGCAAGAGACAGAGCTTTCCTTGGAACTGGGAAGAGAAGGAAACCTCCCCAGAGCTTGAGAGGTTCAGCCTGGAGCTGAGCAAAAAGAAAAGTCCCTCCAGGGCAGAATTTTGGTGCAGGAGGTGTCCCAGCGTGAGGCCGGGCCATGGCCTGGCTCTGTGTGCCAGGAGCCGGCAGCGCTGGGTGCAGGGAGCCCAGGGAGGGCACAGAAATGCTGGGCTGAGAAATGCTGGGGGGACAGCGAGATGGGCGTGTGCAGCCGGCCAGGGCACAGCAGCAGCACGCACAGGGGGCACAGCCTGCAGGACACATGGCCAAGGGCTGGGCAGGGCTGGCAGGGCCACAGGCACCCAGGCCTTTGTCCCCTGGGCTCTGCCAGCGCCTCTGCGGGCCCCACAGAAGGAACTTTCCTTTCAGGGGCTGCACTTTGCTCCTGCCCGGCCCCTCCCTGAGGAGGCTGGCAGGGCTTGCAGCTTTGTGCCATTTGTCCTCGCTGCCCCTCCCATCCCACTGCCCCACAAGCAGCCCCGAGCCACCCGGGAGGGACAGGCCCTGCTGTGCCAGGCCTGGGCTCAGGGCTTGGCCTTTCTGCTGCCTCCAACCAGCCCAGGCCTTGCTCAGCATTGCAGTTCCCTGCTCACAGCCTGCGGCTCCCTGCAATCCTGGCCTCAAGGATCTGCTCTCAGCAGTCCCTGGGGAGCCTTTGGCACTCCCTGCCCTCAGTGGGGCCCAGGGATGCTCCAAGGGACTTGGAGTTTTGCTTCTGCCTCCTTGAGCAGCTTCTTCAACCCTCTCTCCATGCCTAAGCGTCCTGGACTCAGCCCCAAATCCAGTGTGGGGCTCATGAAAATACAGAATACCTTCACGAGCTCTTTCTCTCTCTTCAGTTGTCTTCATGTCTCCAATGTAAGAAATAAAATACAAATTTCTAAACGCAGTTAAAGATTTCTACTGTAAGGTGCCTTCTCTCAGTTAAAATACTGGTGACCTTGTTATCTTGTACCTATTGAAAGGTCTCCTTTGTTAAATACCGTTTACCCCATACCCATTGTTATTGTAATGCTTTCCCTGGTAAATGCTATTTACCTCAAAGTCTCTTCCTTTAGAACTGTATTCTTCCCCGTCGAGTACCTGTTCCTGCCCTGCCGGCTCCCGCCCTGCTGGCTCCCGCACGGCAACCGGTGACTCCACCCGGTATGTAAATGAAGAAGACTCCCACGGACCTCAGTGCCCAGAAGGAGCGGAAAAAAACCCCTAAAAACAACGAGCCGACATGAAACCAAGGGCTAAGACAAACCACTCTGGGTCGGCAGAACCATAGAGAACCTGACAGCAATCAGGGCCAGATTTCGCCTCGTCCCCATAACTTGAACAGCACTCGACCAGACAGGCATCTCTAGACCACGAGTTATGAGTGTTTTTCCTGGGGTTCTGTCCAAGGGACTTTCGCGAGGGTGGAAAGCCTGGCTCTGCCCTGCGGCGGTGGGGAATAACTTCTTCCCTGCGTTATTTATTGGGAGCAGTGGCGGTGGGCGCAGCCCTTCGAGCTCCCCACTCCCATAGCTGATCTTAGTAATGGCATTGAGAAGGAGCTGGTCTCCTTGCCCGTTCTTATCACTTAAGGCTTGTGCAGCTGCTTGGAGTCAGTTTGGAGTTCTGTTAAGGAGGAAGATTTCCAAGTGTGCTTTCCTTTATTTTTTGTATTTTTTTTTTTTAATCAAGGGCACATTTTTAATATTTCAGTTCATTGAAGAAGTGACAGAAGCATTCCCCAAGTGATCTTAATTCAGAATGTCACCTTAGGAGGCCTGGGCATGGTGAAGAATGAGCCCCTTGCAGGCTGACCTTGTTTGGACAACCTGCTCCTCACCCCAACCTCACCATATCTAACCTCACCCACCAAGGACTGACATCCCAAAACATAAAAAAAAATACGTTAAAAAATAAAATGTAATTAATTTTAAAATTATATTTTCCAGATTTATGTTATTATTGTTCTTTACATACCTAATTTTAGATTTATATTGAAAAAGGTACACATGTTTAGCAACTAAGACAATATTGGTCATTTGTTCTAAGTAACACAATTCCCTTCATTAATTCATTGACCTCTATTGGCTATTGATTTGTCTCTTCTTATGCTAATTAGTCCTGTTTTTAGTCCTTTTGTAATCGTATTCATCATTTTCTAAGACAGGGTAAAAGGGGCTACTTTGGTGTCCACGGAGACGTTTCTGGGGCCCATTTGGGGATGTTTTGGAGCTGGGGAAGGAATTTCTAGAGAACTTAAGGGTCTGGAGGACACATGGGGGAGCCGCGTGGGCCCTTGGCGGGGCACTAAAGGATTCTGTCGGATAATTCGGGGTCCGGGCGGGCACTTGGGGGGCCCTGTGTGTGATGGAGACTGCAATCAGCTGGGAACTCACTGGGGGAAAATAGGGAGCAGTTGTGAAGGAAAATGCAGGTGGGGGACAGAACTGTTCAGAGAAGGCCTGAGCTACAGCTTGAGCAAGCTGAAAAATGTCATTTGGTGTCACCCCAGATTGATTTCATTTCAGAAGGTATTAAACAAGTTTATTTTGGGGAGGTGTCATGTTTTCCCTTGGAGATGCGCCCTCTGCAAACTTGAGCTGCATTGCCAAAATGCTCACGGCAAGTCTGCTGCAGGTCACACCGTTTCTTCTTTGGCTGATCCCGGCCCGGTGCTGAGCTCCAGCAGAGCCCTGGCAGAGCCCAGAGCAGCCTCAGCATCCGCAGAGCCCGGCTGCAAGGACAGAAACCAGAAACCGCCCGTCAGCTGAAGGCTCCTGTGCCCTTGTCCCAGCCGCCCGCGGTGCCCAGGCCATGCTGGCCGTGCTCAGAGCGGGGCCCAAAGCTGCCCATCATTGCTGCCTTTGACAGCAGAGCAGGAGGGCAGGACACGTGCCCAGCCTGTAGCCAGCCAGGGCAGATCCACCTCCCCAGCAGCTGCCCAGAGCAGGATGCTCCTGTGCTGGCTGCCATCTCCCAAAAGCTCTTACCCCACCCGTGCCAACAAGATGGGGACACACCTCACGCCATCCGCCGCGCAAAGAAAAGCTGCTCCCAAACCACGTCCTCAGCCTTCTCCTTCATCCACTCCACAGCTGGTCCCAAGCACTTCCCAGTCAAGACTGGACACCACCTAGAAGGCTTCCTTTAAAAAAAACAAACATCAAATTAACAAAAAGAGATTACAGACAAAAAAGGGAAAAAAGGGAAAAGGTAAAAGATCCTATCTCTGTCAGAGGTTGAGGAAGCCCCCATGCCCTGCATGCTAGGGAAAAACCCACCCACCAGTGAGGGAAGCCCATGCTTTCACTCTTCCCCCTCTACACTGCCCCCCAAACTAATGGTGATGCCAAAGAAAACAAAAGGGAGTGGAGCAGCCCAAGCCCTTCCTTGCCGGCAAAGCAAAGCAGCCGAGCACAGGTTCTGGAGACCCACCTCTGCTCCCACCTTGGGGCTTT
The DNA here is from genome assembly GCF_029207755.1 of Chamaea fasciata. NCBI lineage: Eukaryota > Metazoa > Chordata > Aves > Passeriformes > Sylviidae > Chamaea > Chamaea fasciata. The sequence goes on from NW_027094181.1 coordinate 91,023, forward strand.
GTTTGTGTCGGGCTGGCTGCCCCAGCCCCAGCCCAGGGCATGGTGGGGGGTGGCGGCTGTTGGCAGGGCCAGGAGCCGACTCCCATTTCAGAACCACCCCAGCCCGTGTCCCCAGCCCTGCCAAAAAGCAGCTTGGCAGCCCACTGAACAATCAGTTGCATCAGCCCCAGTAAAGGGGGGAACCTTTGGTTCCTGGCCAGGCTGTGCAATGCCCAAATCTGGGAGCATCCCCCTGTGTGCGAGCTCATCTGCAAATTGGCTGTGGAGCCTGGCTTTGGGTGCCAGAATTGAAGTCCATCACCTTCAATTGCTGGTGGCCAGGTTCAGGAAGAGGTTGTCATCCTTGTTGTCGTCCTCGCTGTCTCCAGCAGCAGCAGCCCCACCTGGTCCAGCTTCTCCAGGGGCTCTTTCTCCTTCCCTGGGGGTGAGACCAGGCTGTCAGTGTTCTGCCCAGGGCCCCAGCTGTCACTGAACCAGCACAAGCCAAAACAACTCGCACGGCAGCCACCAGTGGTGGGCAGAGCAGCTCAGCTCCAGCACAAGGGCTGCCTGTGCCCACCTGATGACCCCTGTGCAGTGACACAGGCAGCACAAAAAAGTCTGGCTTTCTTTCCTTCTGATTGCCAAGGCATGTGTGCAGCTGGAACTTACCAGGGCCTTGCATCAAAATGAGCCTCTGGCTCTCTCCCTTCTTCTACTCCAGATGAATCTCCTGCATCCAAGGATCACCAAAAAGGTCTTCTAATGAAGGCCTTTCCATGTCATCCACGGCTAAACAGCACCTGATGAGATCCTTGCACTCTGGGAAGAGAAACCAGAAACTGCCAGTCAGTTGGAGAAGGCCCCTGGCTGCTTTGCCCCATATTCCCATGCCCAGGCCATGCTGGATGTGCTCAGAGCTGGGCCTAAACTTTCCCATCAATTCCCTGCTTTGGAGGAGAGCAGGAGAGCAGGACATGTGCCACCTCCTCAGCAGCTGCCAGAGCAGGACGCTCACGAGCCAACTGCTGTCTGCCAGCACTGGTATTCCCCCCGTGCCCAGAGATGAGGATCCACCTTGAGAGAGCCGTTGTGGCAGCGGGAGCTGGCCCCAGCTGATGTTCCAGCCGCTCCTGAAAGGGTGCTGCCCGCAGACCATCTGGTGCAGGAGCATGCCCAGGGACCAGATGGTAGCTGGCTCGCCATAGTACCAGCCAAAGTCAGTTCATTCTGGGGGGCTGTATGCTGGTGTTCCTGTGGAATACAGATGGAGTTCATCAGGGGGATGCTGCTGCTCCCAGAGCCTGGCCCCAGCATCCCTGGGCATGTGGGGACTGCCCCAGTGGCACATGGTGTGACCCGCTGCCCTCCCACCAGGACCTGGGCTTTGTGTGAAAAATTGGCATTGGAAAAGAAACCACTGGTGTAGGAAAAGGGCGGCAGAAGCCCTGGACAGGCCTGACCAGAACAAGAAAAAACCCACTCAGAGCAGGAGGAAAACCATGCCTTCCTCCTCCCTGCCTGCATTGCCCCAAATAACATTATGAACACAAGGCAAAGAAGGCCAGAGGAACAGTCCAAGCCCTTTCTCACCTGCACACCAAACTGGCTGGTGCACAGGTTCTGACTCCACGCTCTCTGATAGCCCCCACCCACGGGTGTTTCTGTCGGGCTGGCTGCCCCAGCCCCAGTCCTGGGCAGAGTGGCTGGCAAAGGCTGCCAGCAGGGCTGGAAGCTGGGCCCCAACCCACCCCTGCTCAAAAGCAACTCAGCTGAAGTGTCAGTGCCATGAGTGGCAGCAAAAGGGAGAATCCCCACTGCCACACCCAGGTTGGGCTGTGAGATGTTGGGCCATGAGATGTCAGGAGCTGGGAGCACATCCTTGCGTGGGCTCACCTGCAAACTGCGTGTATGCCGTGTCTTGAAGGTAGGTGCCACAGCCAAAATCGATCAATTTGGCCTGCCCGGTGGCCAGGTCAACCAGGATGTTCTCTGGTTTGATGTCTCTGTGCAGGACCCCGCAGCTGGTGCAGTGCCGCACGGCCTCCAGCACCTGGCGGAACAGCTCCCGCGCCACCTCCTCGGACAGGAACCTCCGTGCCCGAATGAAATGCTGGAGGTCCTGACACCGCTGCGGGCGCTCCAGCACCATCACGATTTCACTGGGGAGCTCAAGCCAGTCCAGCAGCTGGACGACACCAGGGAAGCCAGTGGAGACCCTGTCCAGCAGCACGATCTCCAGCGGTGCGCTGGTGCCGTTGGGCTGTGGGATGACCACGATGCCGTCAGTGGGGCTGAGGCCGTGCCAGGGGTGGGGAAGACCTCACCCAGCCCGGGATGTTCTGCACCCTCCGCTGGCCCCACGCCCGCTCTCCCTCGAGGCGTCCTGGCGGCTTCCACCCTGCCGGGCCTCGGCTCGTCCCCGCCCGGCACGCCCCGGCTTCTCCCGCTGGCCCCCGCTCACTCACCAGCTCTCCCCAGTGCCGGACGCGGTTCCGTGGCACCCTTTTGATGGCCACCTGCAAGCCAAGGGGAGCAGCGGCCTGAGCTCGCTGCCCACGCTGCCCACGCTGCCCAGCCCCATGCTCTTCCTCCTCCGCCCTCCTCCTCCTCCTCCTGCGCCCGCCGCCAGCCCCGCCGCTCACCGGTGCGCCGTCCGAGAGCCGCGTCCCTGCGAAGACTCTTCCGAAGCCGCCGCGCCCCAGCAGCGAACCCAGCCGGTACTGCTCCTGGAGGCCCTGCTGCGCCTTCCCTGCCGGCGAGACGTGGCTGTCAGCGCTCGGCCCGGGGCCAGCAACGGCCCCCGAGCGCCCCTCAACCGCCCCGGGCCGGGAATCCCCAGGCGTTCGCTCCTGGCAACGCGACAGCGGCAGCTCGGGGCCGGCGGCCACGCTGCCGAGCGGCGGAGCTCGGGCCGGGGAAGCCGCGGCGGAGGCCGCGGGAGCGGCAGCGCCGCCTGTGTCCTCCGCGGGGCCCGGGAGGGGCCGGGGCCGGGGCCGGGGCCGGGGCCGGGGCCGGGGCCGGGCTCGGCACAGGCGAAGGCAAAGGGCGGCGATGCCGCTGAAGCCCCAGGCACTGATCCTCGTCCGCCACCGCCATCGCCAGGACAGCCAGAGCCCGGCGGAGGCGAGACCGCGGCGGGAGGCCCGGGGCCGGGGGCGGAGACGGGGCAGCCCCACCCGGGGCCGGGGGCGGGCCGGGGGCATGGCCCGGCCCTGCAGGGGAGAGGGAGACTGCAAGAGGACGGGGACACCGGGACAGGGAGATCGGGAGAGGGTGCGGGACTAAGGGAGAGGGTGCGGGCCTGCAGGAGAGGAAGAGGAAAAGCAGGAGGAAGTCTAGAAAAGTCCTTTTTCTGCTGCTGCTGCCGCTGCTGCTGCCGCTGCTGCCGCTGCTGCCGCTGCTGCTGTAGCAACTGAAGCCCCGGGGCCGTTTTTCCCCAGGTCCGTTTGTCCGTTGCCCGCTCAGCCCCACACCGAGCCCCGCGCTCCCCGGGGGCAGCCCCGAGCCTGTCCAAACACGGGAACTTTGCCCACAGGAGCCAAGACACAGAGTCTTGACTCCTGCACTGTGGCAGAGCATTCCCCTTGGTTGCTGCTGTGCATTGTCCCTGCTGAGGGTCAGACACTGTCAGAGCACGTTCCCTGAATGCAGAATTTGTACCTGGCCCAAGCACTGCACTTGTGTCTCCAGCATTGCTTTCCAAGAAAAACAGGGGAAGGCAAATTGTGTGTAGCTCATGGTATTTTACAGCATCTCAAACTTGCCAAATCATGGATCTTAGAGGTGAGATCCATTTGTAGTTCATGGGATGGAGAAGTAGTGCAAGATGGAAAAGGGGAGCATCAAAATCATTTGACAAGGACATCTTAGTATTGGTTCTATACATTTTCATTTCATTTCTTAAATGCTCTTTCAGTTTTCCCAGAATCTTCTCCACAGTCCCGTCTGCTCTTTCCAAGAACACTTCCTGGAGAACGAGGTGCAGCTTCTGTCACAAGACGTGCCACCAACTGCAGCTTCCCTTGGCTTTCCACACTGGGTGTGCAGTAGGAGTCTTGCAGCAAAGCAGGACAAATATTTGAAGAACTTGACAGCTTGTCTGTTCTTTTCCTTGTGGACTTGGGAGTTGTGCCCTTGGTAAGGTTTTCATTGTTACCGTTGTACCCTAAGAAAACAGGACGGGGTACCAGGGGAACCTGCTGGGAGTCTGTTATCATCCACCCAGCCAGGAAGAAGAGGTGGACAACTTAATCTAAAAGCAGCTGGAGAATGTTTCAGGATCACCAGCCCTTGTTCTTGTAGGTGACTTTAAGCTGCCAGATATCTGCTGGGAACTTAATATAGCAGGAAAGAGGCAGTCCAGGAAGGTTTTGGAGTGTATGGAGGACAACTTTTTGTTGCAGCTGGTGAGTGAGCCCCACCAGGGGAGGGCCTATGTTCGACCTGTTGTTTGCAAATAGAGAAGGGCTGGTGGGAGATGTGGTGGTTGGAGGCTCCTTGGGACACGGTGATGATGAAATTATAGAGTTCTCGATATTTGGTGAAATCAGGAAGAACATCAAGAAGACTTTTACACTGGACTTCCAATCAGCAGACTTTGGCCTATTTACAAGACTTATTCAGGGAGTTGCTAGGGAAGCAGCCCTTAAAAACAAAGGAGTCCAGGGAAGGTGGGCGTGCTTCAAAGCAGAGATCTTGAGGGCAGAGGAACAGGCTTTCCCCGTGTGCCAAAAGATGAGCTGACGAGGCAAACGTCCAGCCTGGATGGGCAAGGAGGTTTTGAAGGAACTTAGGAATAAAAAGAGGATGTATCATCTTTGGAAGGAGGGTCAGGTCAAGGAGTATTTAAGGGGATTGCTAGAGCATGTAGGAAAAGTGTTTGGGAGTCCAAAGCTCAATTCAAACTTAATTTGGCAATTTTGTACAGGATATTAAAAAAAGTTTTTCAAATATATTAACTGCAATAGGAAGGCCAACCTTTGTTCTGTACTGGATGTGGGAGGGAACTTAGTGTCCAGGAGGAGGCAGTCAGAGAACTGCTGAGCTGCTTGGATGTTCATAGATCTATGGGCCCAGGTGGGATCCACCCCAGGGTGATGAGGGAGCTGGCAGATGAGCTTGTGAAGCCGCTCTCCATCATTTACCAACAGTCCTGGCCCACTGGTGAGATTCCAGATGACTGGAAGCTGGGCAATGTGACACCCATTCACAAGAAGGGTGGGAAGGAGGATCCTGGTAATTATAGGCCAGTTAGCCTGACCTCAGTACATGGTAAAGGTCACGGAGCAGTTTATATTGTTTCATGGACAGGGTATCAGAGCCAGCCAGCATGGGTTTAGGAGGGGTAGGTCATGTTTGACCAGTTTTTATGTCTCCTTTTATGGCCAGGTGACTTGTGTGGTGGATGTGGGAAAGGCTGTGGATGTTGTCTGTTGGGACTTCAGCAAGGCCTTAGGCACTGTCTCCCACAGCACGCTCCTGGAAAAGCTGGCAGCCCACGGCTTGAACAGGAACACTCTTTGCTGGGTTAACAACTGGCTGCATGGCCGGGCCCAGAGAGTGGTGGGGAAGGGTGCTGCATCCAGCTGGCAGCCAGTCACCAGGGGTGTTCCTCAGGGGTCTGTGCTGGGGCCAGCTCTGTTCAACATTTGTATTCACGACATGGATGGGGCTATTGAATCTCTTATTAGTCAATTTTTAGATGACACTAAGCTGGGAACATTTGTCGATCTGTTGGCAGGTAGGAGGGCTCTGCAGAGAGACCTGGAACAGTTGGATGGGTGGGCAGAGTGCAACAAGGTGAAGTTTATTAAGTCCAAGTGCTGAGTCCTGCATTTTGGCCACAATAACCCCTGCAGTGCTCTAGGCTGGGGACGGTGTGGCTGGACAGTGCCCAGGCAGAAAGGGCCCTGGGGGTTCTGGTCGACAGCCAACTGAACATGAGGCAGCAGTGTGCCCAGGTGGCCAAGAAGGCCAATGGCACCTGGCCTGGATCAGGAATGGTGTGGCCAGCAGGAGCAGGGAGGTCATTCTTCTCCTGTACTCGGCACTGGTGAGGCCACACCTCGAGTGCTGTGTCCAGTTCTGAGCCCTCAGTTAAGAATAACCTTGAGATGCTTAAATGTGTCCGGAGGAGACAACAAGGTTGGTGAGCGGCTTGGAACACAACTCCTGTGAGGAACGACTGAGGGAGCTGGGGTTGTTTAGCCTGGAGAAAAGGAGAGTCAGAGGTGACCTTATCACTCTCTACAACTCCCTGAAAGGTGTTTGTAGTCAGGTGGGGCTTGGTCTCTTTCTCCAGGCAGCCACTGACAGAATGAGAGGACAGAGTCTTAAGGCTGCACAAAGGGAAATATAGGTTGGAAATTAGGAAAAAGATTTTTACGGAAAGGGTGATAAAGTTCTGGAATGATCTGACTGGAGAGGTGGTGGCATCACCATCTCTGGATGTGTTTTAAAAAAGACTGGATGTGGCACTAGGTGCCATGGCTTAGGTGAGGTGTTGGGACATGGGTTGAACTCAATGATCTTGGAGGTCTCTTCCAATCTAGTCATTTTGTCATTCTGTAATTCTGTAAAGGTTTCCAGGTCAAATGGGCTAAGTCAATGAAGCTACTGCTATGATAAGAGTTTTGAGTTGGATGTTTTATTAAATGGTTTTCCAAGTTCCTTGATTTTCTCTATTTTGCCAGTAGAGCTGTGTGTTGCTTTGACCTCTTAGCTCAGTTGGTTAAAGTATGGTGCTAATATCACCGAGGTTTAGGGTTCCATGCCTCTATGGGCCATTAACTTCAGAATTGGACTTATGATCCTTGACTGTTCCTTGCAAATAAGAATATTCTGTGCATCTGTTCATCCTGAGACTATCTGGTTGGCATTTCTCCTTGTGCACCAAACTCGAGTAAGAGAACCTTTGGGTGCCCCCATTATTTCAGTGTTCTGGGGTGTTACAGCCCCGCAGGTTCATTAGGGCCTCTTGTTTCCATGAGGCCCTGCTGTGTCACACTGGCCCGCAGTGCCATGAGGATCGGGAGTGTCACACAGCTTTGTGCCATTTGTCCTCGCTGCCCCTCCCATCCCACTGCCCCACAAGCAGCCCCGAGCCACCCGGGAGGGACAGGCCCTGCTGTGCCAGGCCTGGGCTCAGGGCTTGGCCTTTCTGCTGCCTCCAACCAGCCCAGGCCTTGCTCAGCATTGCAGTTCCCTGCTCACAGCCTGCGGCTCCCTGCAATCCTGGCCTCAAGGATCTGCTCTCAGCAGTCCCTGGGGAGCCTTTGGCACTCCCTGCCCTCAGTGGGGCCCAGGGATGCTCCAAGGGACTTGGAGTTTTGCTTCTGCCTCCTTGAGCAGCTTCTTCAACCTTCTCTCAGTGCCTGGAGCTTCTGGACTCAGCCCCAAATCCAGCATGGGGCTGATTCAAATCCAGAAAGCAGTCACGACCTCCTTTTCTTCCTTCACTTGTCTTCGTCTCCAGGGCTTGTGCAGCTGCTTGGAGCCAGTTTGGAGTTCTCTTATGGAGGAAGATTTCAAAGTGCACCTCCTGAGTTTTTTCTAATCCAGGGTGCATTTTTTTTAATTTTTCAGATCATTGCCGACATGAAAGACGTATTCTACAAGTGATCTTAATGCTGAGTGTCTCCTTAGGAGGTCTGGGCATGGAGAATGAGCCCCTTGCAGGCTGACCCTGTTTGGACAACCTGCTCCTCACCCCAACCTCACCGTGTCTGAAATGACCCACCAAGGACTGACATCTGAAATAATTTTTGTAAATTAGCAATTTTTCTTTTTTAAAAAAATTATAAGGAAATTATAATAATACTTATAAATATATAAAATATTATTATATACGTTTTAACCTATGTTTTACATGTATTTAAAAAAATTGATACATTTTTAGCGACCCAAAAAATTATTGGTCATTGGTTCTAGGTAACACAATTCCCTTCATTAATTCATTGACAACATCTGGCTATTGATTCTATCCCGCTTTATGCTAATTAGTTCTATTTTTACTCCTTTTGTAATCTTCTTTATCGTTTTCTCAGACAGGGTAAAAGGGGCCACTTTGGGGTCCACGGAGACATTTCTGGGGCACATTTGGGGCAGTTCTAAACCTGGGGATGGAATCTGAAGAAAATTTGGGGTCTGAAGGACATTTGGGGGAGCCGGGTGGGCACTTGGAGGTCAGGGAGGGGAATCTGGGGCCCTTCGGGGTCCGGGCGGGCACTTGGGGGCCCTGAGGGGACTCTCTGGGGCGCGGGGGATGATGGGAGTTGTAGGCGCGGGTAGAACACGGTGTAACGGGGCCGCGGAGCATCACGGGAGTTCGAGGCGCGGCTCCAATGGCTGTCGGTGGGGCGCGGGGCATGACGGGAGACGGAGTCACGGCTGGAATAGGGCTCCGTGTGCGCCGCGGAGCATGCTGGGAGCTGTAGTCCCGGAAGTGCATAAAGCCGAGCTGTGGCGGGTCCGGGAAGGCGCTTGGCGGACACTTCTGCGTCCGAGTCGCGACTTGAGGCCCTCGGGGGAAACGTGTGCGGTTCGGGAGGAATTGGGGGGAACTTGGGGAGCTCGAACCGGGCGCTTTAGGACACGGGGCACAGCAGGAATTTTCGGCGCGAGACTGTGTTGGGCAGAGCTCTCAGAGCACGGGGGATGATCGGAGATGAATTCCCAGAAGTGGCTCTAACGGGCATCTCTGGGGTTGGGAGCATTCAGGGGAGTCGGGGACGATTTTGGGGGGTTCCAAATAAATACTGAGGGGGCACTTCGGGATCCTGGAGGGTCTGGGGGAAAGGTAGGGTACACATGGGGGGGAGGGGGGATACGGGGGCGGGGTTCTGTGGAGCGCGGGGCATGACGGGCATTGTAGTCCGGGCTGCAATGGGGCTCAATTGGGCCGCGGTGCATGACGGGAGTTGAAGGCAAAACCGAAACGTGGCACCGACACCAGGCACCGCCCCGAGGCCCCGGTTTCCTGGCACTGATTGGGTGCTGGCGGTGACGGGCGGGAGCCTCGGCAAATGGGAGTTTGCGGAGGCGGGAACAGCCGATTCAACCCCTCTAGTCCTTCCCAGTATAGCCCAGTTCATCCCCAGTACAGCCCAGTTCTACCCCTGTGGCCCTTCAGTCTCCCCCTTTACAGCCCATTTCATCACCAGTACAGCCCAGTCCCTCCCAATACACCTGAGTTCATTCCCATTCCCTTCCAGTTCCCCCCAGTATCTTCCATAGCACGCCCCAGTATTCCCCAGTCTTCCCCACAGTGTTGCCATTGTCCCCAGTTTGTCCCAGTGTGTCCGTGGCCACAGCCCCTTGCAGTGTCCCAGGGCAGGTTGGGATGCTGATCCACCCTCAGAGCCGGCCCAGGGCAGGGCTGGAGTGGTTTTGGTGGCCCCTTGGGCTGGCACACACTTGAGGAGTGTGTCTGTTTTCAGTGGGGAAAATTACGAGTTTTACGTTGCTTCAAAAATAGAAAAGCCCTTTTTGCCTGAGTGCAGGCAGCTCTCTGAGCAAAGCAGGTCCCAGGTGAGTGAGGACAGGCAGTGTGGGCTTGGGGAATGTGGAACAAGGTTGTCCACACTGGGTCAGACCTCAAGGCACAGCTTCTCTGGCCAGGCCAGGCCTTTGGAGGAGAGGCCCTGGATCAATATCAATCACAGAATGCTGCAATCACCTCTGCTCCAAAGAGAACAGTGATAAAACACACCCTTTATAACAGGAATGTGAATTTCTTAGAAGCTCTTTGAAATCTTTCTCCATAACTGCAGTACAAAACCTTCCTAATGAACTGCACCAGAGCAGAGGGAAATCAAGGCAGAGCCGTGGTTTGTCAGGACTTGCTTGATCCCAAAGAGCCCCGTGGTGCATTTGGTGCTGAGCCCTCAGGGCCTGAGAGGAGATGGCACAAACCTTTCCAGGAGTCCAAGTCAGAGGAAAAACCCAACGTGTCTCAAAGCATTCCTGGGTCCCACTGAGGTCCATCCCCAACACAGGCTCCTCATGGACTCCTTGGAGGAGAGAACTGGAGGCCAAGAGTGCCCAAAAACCTCTCAGAGACGGAGTGTGGGAAGGAAAACCCAAAGTACCTTAAAAGACATTGAGTATCTCAGAGCATTAATGAGCCCCACGGAGTGTCAGTACGAAGCCTCTCTAGGGACTAATTACAGCAGATAATTGGAGGCCATGACTGCACAAACCTCTCAGAGTGATTCAGTGTCAAAAAGTAGTACTTTAATGACTCTTGAGTAACTTGAGGCATTAATGAGCCCCACTGAGTGTTGTTAGTGACAAAACATCTCAAGGGACTAATTACAGCAGACAATTGGAGGCCGTGATTGCACAAACCCCTCAGAGACTCCCAGGCAAAAGCAAAACCCAAAGTGCTCTGAAAAACCTGCAGTCCCTGGGAGCACTGAGGAGCCCCCCAGGGCCATTCCTGACCAAGGCTCCCCAGGGACTGGTCCCCACAGATCCCTGGGGCCACTGGGATGTGGGGGGATGCTGAGGGCAGGACAAGGGGGTGACAGTGCCCAGCCTTGCTGGGGCTGTGCCAGGAGGCCCCAGGGCCTCAGGACAAGGTGTCCCCTCCCAGCCCTTGGTGGCCCAGACCCTGCTGTGCCCCAGGGCACCAAGACTTGGCTTCTCCTGGGCACTGCCAGCCCTGCCGGGCCCTTGGCCACGTCCAGCACAGCTTGTCCTGCGCTGTCCCACAGCTGCTGCTGTGTCCCTGCAGGCTGCACACTCCCATCTCGCTGCCCCCCTGGCTCTGCCCTGCATTTCCCTTTCTCTTCTCCCTGATATCCTGGGATGGAACGTGTGAGAATGGTTCAAAGCTGTACCAGGGAGGGTTTAGACTGCACAGGAGAAAGTCTTTCTTTACTGGGAGGGTGACTTTGGGGTTTCAAACTTTGGGGTTTCAAAGCAGGGCTGATGGCTGTCCCAGGAAAGGAGCTGGGACAAGGTGTCCATCGCTCAGGAGCTGTAATTTGGATTGTCACTTGCCACTGTTCCTCTGAGCTCTTCTCTGTTCCAGAGATGGGCTCTTAATGAGCTGGTGGCTCTCCTGAGATGGGCCCGGGAGCAGCCCGGGCAGAGAATGAACTGAGTTTGTCCTGCTGCCATTGTTGGTGCCCTGTCTGGGAGTGCAGATGAGTCTCTTCTCTCTTAACCTGACACAACCCAGCAGGAGCATCAATCTCCTGAGGCAGCCGTGTTTGGAGGCTGCACACACAGGCACTGGTTTTGTGTAACATATGATACCAGGTCCTTGGGATGGCTTTCCAGAAATGCACCATGCTTAGAGGAAAGGCTTTGTTCTTGGCCTGGCAATGGATTTGTTCAGGGCCAGGATCACAGATTTGTTCCCAAGGCTGCAGATGAATGGATTTAGGAACGGGAACAGGACTGTGTTCAGCAGAGCTCCAGTTCTGTTGGTCCTCAAGGAAACAACTTCTGCAGGACACATGCAGAGAGCAATGCAGCTCCCACGGGCAATGGATAAGGTGATGGGATGGGAAGAACACGTGGTCAAAGCTTTCTTCCTCCCAGAGGCTGCTGGAAGATGCAGAACACAGAAAAGGACACAGATGTCAAATGCCAGAGTCAAACATAAGGAGCCCAGCACGACACACGGTAAGAAGACAGAGTCTGTTTCCCAAAGCAGGCTGGTGTCAGAGCAGGACAGTTTGAACAAGGGGGAGTTGTCCCAGAGGAAATGGGGGATTTTGAAGCTAACCCCCAGGGCCCTTTCTGCCTGGGCACTGTCCCGCTACACCGTCCCCAGCCTATAATGCTGCAGGGGGTTATTGTGGCCAAAATGCAGGAATCGACACTTGGACTCATTAAACTTCATTTTGTTAGACTCTGCCCACCCATCCAACTGTTCCAGATTATTGGAAGAAGTGGATATTTCTGACCAGACTTCTCTGGATGTGAATTACAGAAAAATAGATTATTATAATGCTGTTTGGGAGAACGCAAGTTCTAGTCAAACAGTTGTATGTACTGATATGAATGAGATTTAATTTAGGATTTTGAATAGAAAATATACCCGGCTCCTGGGAAAAAATAAGGAAGTCTCAGCCTTTGAGACGAAGATGCTTCTAGAAAGGAAGTAATTTTGAAGTTCCGGCTCCTAGGCATAAAAGGAGGTCTCTATTTCTTTTGAGATAGTGATGATTTTAGAGAAAGAAGAAGAGAATCCTTGCTTTATATTAGAAAAGCATTCTTAAAATGGTACCCCAAACATGCAGAGGCCCATAAGCAGCTTGGGAACCTGTTATATGGGTGGGACTGCACAGAATCTGCAAAAATTCCGTGTGGTTGCAGATTTGTGACCATGAGAACCACCAGACCTTTTCCTGTGGCATGTATCTCCATAAACTCTAGAGAGGCTCCTCTCCCAAGGTGATGCAGGATTGTGTTTAAATAGCTGCAACTGGCTAAAAATCATGGTTTTCTCTCTGTTGAGTGGGAAAGTGAACGGTTTGTGGTAAGTGAAAAGATGTTTGAATGTCTCATTTTTCCTTTTTCTCTTTTCTTAGTGTATGCTAATAAAATCTATCTGTTTTTACTTTTAGGTTGAGCCTCTTTCAGCTTTTTCTCCCAAAATCTTATCTGCCAGCTAGTAAACAAAATTCAGCAAACATAAAACCACCACAGGAAGGGACAGCATCTGCCTTGCCAGGGGCTGGAGCTCAGGCCTTGGCCTTTTGCATTCCTGAAACACATGCAGGTTTGCTCAGCATCAGAGACACCTTTGCCTTGTTTGTCCCCACCTGTCATCAGTGCCTGCGGTGTTCTGCTCTAACTGGAACCTGGGGACACTTTCTCAGGCGTGTCCCTCAATGGGACCCATTTAAAACTTCAAGAAACTTTGGCGTTTTTAATCTGACTTTGAGTCCTTGAGAAGTTTTTTGAACACTCTCTCAGGGACTGAGTCTGATGTAAACAACAGCAAATCCCTGAGAGGCTCATTAACATCCTTGTGCTGTGTCTGTGCTGCTGAGCTGGGCCGGGCTCCTGACACAGAGGCACCTCCTGGCAACCAAGATGAGCTTCAAAAAGGCATTTCTCCATCAAAGTGGCTCCTGTGCACAGCCCAGCAGGGCTGGGGCACTGCTTGCAGCCACCCTGGGCACAGCACACAGGCACAGAGAGCTTCAATCACTCAGGGCTGGGAAGATGCTGAGGACTGACTGGGCTAGAATCATTTCCAGCCCTTGACACTGGAAGCCTCTGGCTGCAGGACAATGCAGCTGCAGCTCCTGCAATGATCTCCTAAAGCAGGAACATCCCATTATGGATTCTGTAAGTACAACTCAGACTATCTCTGCTGTAAGCATGTGGACATGCTCAGGGCTTCTGCTCACTCCAGGAATATTTCCAGGACAATAATTTTTATAAAGATAAAATTTACTGAGTCATTGTTTTCAGTTTCTTACTCCTGGTGAACGGGGGGGATAAATAATAAACAACTTCATGTTTAAAAGTCCCTAAGGCATCTGAACTATACCTCCAGTGCTATTCATGGGCTCCCAAAAGTGCTTTCATCCACTCCTTTGCCCATGGACAGCACCAGCATCACCTTCACTGGAGCCATCAGGCTTAGTCTGACCTGTCCTTTCTCCAAGCTCCAAACAGAACCTGCCCCCAGCCAGTGCCCTGCAAACAGGCAGGTTTCTGTAGGGCCAAGGAGGGTGCACAGAGATTTGGGGTCTGTGAGTGCTGGCAGGGAGAGATCAGGAACAGGGAAATACCTCCAGGAGAAAAATCTCCAGGAAGCAGAGAGAAGATCAGGAAATGAGAGAAAACAAAACCCAGAAATGCTGTGGCAGGGAGAGATCTCCAGAGGATCCTTTCCAGTGCAGCCCCTCCCTCGGAACAAGCCCCCTCCCTCTTGTCCCCCAGCCAAGCCTCTGCCCTCAGGGCTGGGGGTCTGTTGGGGGTCAGGTTTGTTCCTTCTTTCTCTAAAGAATTTTTTCCCCAGAAGTTACCAAGGAGACCAAGTGTTGGATACTTGAGGGTACTTAACCAAAACAAAGAGGTGGACAAAGTTAGAAGGAAGAGATAATGCAGGTAAAAGACAAAGCTTGAGACAGCTGCGGGCTCTTCTTTTTTCGGCGTTCGGGGGGAGAGGGAACGGCTGTTGCTGGCTGGAAAAGTTTCAGCTTGGTGCTCTGAGGATCCTGCAGAGACACCGAAACCAAACTGCCCTATTTTTTGTGAAACAAAACCCTCAAGGATCTTGGTACTGTTTTCGTTTATTATTAATGCTGTAGTTGTTTGGTGAGGGTTTTTTTGTGTTTGTTTACTTTGTAATACATACTAATAAAAAACTGCTATTCCTATTTCCCAAATCTTTGCCTAAGAGCCTCTGATTGTAATTTATAATTAAAAAAGAAAAAAAAAGAGAGTGAAGGGGGGGGGGGTTACACTCTCCATCCCAAAAGAAACTGCAGTTGTTGTTTTTATTATTACCTAGCAGATACCTGTCTTCCCAAACCAAGAGAGGGTCCAAGGCATGAAGCCCCTCCTGTGCAGGCAGAGCTGCAGCAGAGCCGTGGGGCAGCTCTGCAGCCCCGGGCCCAGTTCCCTCTGCAGACCACAGGGCTGGGAGCAGCTGCCTGGCACTGGGGGGCTCTGGGAGGGGGCACAGCTGGCTCAGGGTGACCCTGTCCCCAGTGCCCGGCTGTGGGCAATGCTGTCAGTGCAGCCAGGGAAGGAGCTCCATCTCATTTAATCCAGTGCCATCATTAGGACACTTGAAAGTCTCCCTGAGATTTCCTTCCAAGCTTCCAGCTTCCCTCCACAATGCAAACCTGCCCTGTAGCATCTTTGTGTTATCTGAAAGCCCCACGGGGAGACACACAAGTTCTGTGATGGAGAAAATGCTGTTGGGTTGGTGGAATGAGTCCCGTGTGTCCTTGGGTACAAATGTGGGGCTGAGCCCTTGAGAAGAGGATGGACATTGGGTGGACTGTGGTGGATCCATCAGCTCTCAGTAGTGTCAGGATGGTTTTTAAAGGAAACATGGGAGGGTGATCATCCTGTGTAGGGGACAGGTGAAAGCCCAGAGAATCCTGGAACAGGACAGGGTGACAGACCTCCTCCCCTCATTCTCCATGCACCACCTTGCCTCAGAGAACTTGCTCTGTTCTCCCTGAGCGCAGCAGCAGAAATGCTGAGAGTTTCTGACATCAAAAATAGTCAAGTGGAGATGAAGAAAAGCTGTTGAAAAAACTCTAGAACATTTAAACAGACTTTACCATTCCTGGTCACTGGCAGTGGGAGTACAAGCTGACAGAGACTTCTGTATTAACAGGGTTTCAAAGTGGAACACGAGGACAGGTTCCCTGTCCCCCTCTCACGTCTGCACGGCAAGGCTGAATTGTAAAAACCCTGCATGTAATTGCCCTGAACCTGAAGACCCACTCAGCCAGCACCAACCAGGGCTCCCCAGTTGCAGTTTAAGGAAAATCTGCTAGAAAATCAAAAGGCTGTCAGTGTGATACAGAAGAATGGTCTGTGGGAAAAGGCTTTGGTTTTACTGAAAGAACTTTCTCCTAACCTGTCACTGATCTTTTCTCCTTGAACAGGCCCCCATGGCCAGACACAGCAAATGTCCAACAGCAGCTCCATCAGCCACTTCCTCCTGCTGACATTGGCAGACACGCGGCAGCTGCAGCTCCTGCACTTCTGCCTCTTCCTGGGCATCTCCCTGGCTGCCCTCCTGGGCAACGGCCTCGTCATCAGCGCCGTAGCCTGCGGCCACCACCTGCACAGCCCCATGTTCTTCTTCCTGCTCAACCTGGCCCTCAGCAACCTGGGCTCCATCCTCACCACTGTCCCCAAAGCCATGCACAATTCCCTCTGAGACACCAGGACCATCTCCTATGAAGGATGTGCTGCACAGGTGTTTCTGTTTGTCTTTTTCATTTCAGCAGAGGTTTCCCTCCTGACCATCATGTGCTATGACCGCTACGTGTCCATCTGCAAACCCCTGCACTACGGGACCCTCCTGGGCAGCAGAGCTTGTGCCCACATGGCAGCAGCTGCCTGGGCCAGTGCCTTTCTCAATGCTCTGCTGAACACAGCCAATACATTTTCCCTGCCCCTGTGCCATGGCAATGCCCTGGGCCAGTTCTTCTGTGAAATCCCACACATCCTCAAGCTCTCCTGCTCACACTCCAAACTCAGGGAACTTGGGCTTCTTTTGTTTTCCATCTGTTTATGTCTTGGTTGTTTTGTGTTCATGGTTTTCTCCTATGTGCAGATCTTCAGGGCTGTGCTGAGGATCCCCTCTGAGCAGGGACGGCACAAAGCCTTTTCCACCTGCCTCCCCCACCTGGCTGTGCTCTCCCTGTTCCTCAGCACTGGCACATTTGCCTACCTGAAGCCCCCCTCCATCTCCTCCCCATCCCTGGATCTGGCCCTGTCAATTCTGTACTCGGTGGTGCCTCCAGCCCTGAACCCCCTCATCTACAGCCTGAGGAACCAGGAGCTCAAGGATGCCCTGAGGAAAATGATGAGTAGATGCTTTTCAGGAGCAACAAACTGCCTGTTTTCTTCTGCATAGTGTTCAGAATGGAACTCATGAAAGGCCCAACAGGCCTTCCCAGGTCTTTGGAAGTATTCAGTTGGTTTTTCTGGCAGAAAATTATCCCAAATTATTTTTTTTTTAATCACCTCCATCTAATTCACTGTCTGCCTCTTGAATTTTATCCAGAAGCTCTGTAAACCAGGGTGTGTGCTATTGCTACATTTGAAGAAAATAAACCAGCTTGCAGTGCTGTTTTATCTGGGATCCCAACTCTGAGACCTGCATGAAATAAGAAGGGAGAAGGGGAAAAGAGTCCCAGCACAGCTACACTGCCAGGGAGCAGCAGTGCTTGGTCCTTTCAGTGCTGCTCTTCCCAGCTCCGGCCTCTCCTTCCCAGCCCTTCTGTGGCTGTAAGGCCGCAGTGCTCTGGCACATTGGTCACTGTCCTGCTGCGTGTCCCTGCTGTGACCGCAGGCAGGGACTGGCCATGGGCACTGCTGGGACACAGCTGGGCTCCAGCACAGCAGCTCCAGCAGCACAGGGAGGGCAGGGCAGGAAGGCTTTGCTCTCCCTGCAGAGTCACTCTCAGGAACAGGCCCAAGGAACAGACTCTGAAGAGGCTCCTTGTGCTCCTTTTTCTCCCAGGGCTCAGTGGGATGACATCAGGGTCCCAGTGTGGCCTTCAGGGGACTCAGGGCTGCCTCAGGTTCTGCTTGTTGGTGGCCAGGGCCCATCAGATGGTGAATGGCCTGTGCTGAACCTTCCTGGGGCTCTGCAGCTTGTGCCAGGGCTGATGGCAGGGGAATGTTTGTCTGGAGGGCCTTGGCAGCTGCCAGGAGAACACAGGGGAGCTGCAGGGACAGCGTGTGCCAGGGATCAGCAGGGAGTGGAGCTCCCTGGGCACAGGCCTGGCCAGGGTGGGGTCACCCCGAGATCAAGGACTGAATGTCTGCTGTGAGCCAGGAGAGCTCTGCAGCCCCAGGGGACACAGCAGGCACAGGGAGAGGAGTCTGGGCACTGACTGCTCTGGCCCTCAGGGAACTTCCCCAGGAGGATCCAGGGCAGCCCCAAGGCCATGTGGCAGCCCTGGAACAAGGCAGGCAGCTCTGAGCAGCCTCCACGGCCCCAGCAGAGCCTGCGTGGGAGGGGGTCAGTGCAGGGAGCACCATCAGCTGCCTCTGTCTCCCGGGCTGAGCAGCAGAGCCCAGCAGAGGCAGCCCAGGGCCCCGGGCAGCACAGCCCCCGTGCTCTGCAGAGCAGCAGCCCCAGCTCGGGGCTGTGGGCAGCAGGGCAGGGGCTGCAGCAATGGCTGCTCAGGCCAGCACAGACGTGTTCCCCTGGGAAAGGCTCTGTGGGCAGCTGCCGTGTGCCAGGAGCAGAGCAGGAGCCCGTGGGTGTGCAGAGGAGCCCTGGCAAGAGGCTGCCCTGTCCCTGGGGCAGCAGCAGCAGCCTGAGGAGCCCCGGGGCCAACTCTCTGCTGCTGTGCTGGGCAGCGGGGCTGGCCCTGGGGCTGCAGGAGCTGCCTGAGCTGAGCATCTCCTGAGCATTGCAGACACAGAGTGGCTGTCCATGACCTCCAGTGCCTCCAGTTCCTGCTGCTGGGC
This sequence comes from Chamaea fasciata, assembly GCF_029207755.1. Taxonomy (NCBI): domain Eukaryota; kingdom Metazoa; phylum Chordata; class Aves; order Passeriformes; family Sylviidae; genus Chamaea; species Chamaea fasciata. Next base: position 109,152 of record NW_027094181.1, read on the forward strand.
CAGACTGGACTGGGCTGCTCTGCAGGGCTGGGGCAGGGAGAGGAAAACAATGGGCCCTTGATTATAAGAGTCCCCGCAGTTTCACACCGGTCCCTTGGTTCCATGGGGCCCCACGGTGTCACTCTGGTCCCCTTGGTCACACCAGGCCCCGCAGTGTCACAATGTACCCTTGGTTCTGTGGGGCTGCAGTGTCTGTTCTGCCACTGAGCAGGGTCGGCACCAAAAACACAGACACAAGGTTCAGGTATGGTGTGATTTATTATAACGCAAAACTGCAAAGAATGACAAAAGGGGAAGCTCAGCAATGCACCCAATCGTCACTACCAAAGATTGCCTGCAGTGATTATGAAAAAAGATGTACCTGTTACTCTCAGACTTTCCCATCAACCAGATCCACACATCAGCTGGGGGAAGCTGTCACAGCCAAGGACTGCAGAGCCACTCCCGGACACTGGGAATTCCTGCAGGTGCCTCCAGCCACAGGTGAGGCTCCAACCCGGCTGTGAGAGGGCCCAGCTCTGACAGCGCTGAATAAACAAACTGACAGCACTTCTGGTGCAGGAACATCTGGTTTCATTCTCCTCTTGGGTTTGTTCCAAAGCCTGGTCAGAGCTCAAATATAACCAATAACCAATACCATCCACCCCCAAACAAGGCCAGATGTCGGATTTCATGGCCTTGTCCAGTTTCTAAATACAGAAAGATCAATCCATGTTTCACTGATGAGGGGATACGTCTATCACAGCACTAATGACCATGCATATTTCATTAATGAGCACATACAAAGATAATCTTTGGTTGGAAGTTACATCCAGAGGACACCTTGGCTCAGGGCCTGTTGTCCAGCCTTGGTACTTCAGGGACCAGGTTTAGTGTTGGGCTTGACACTGCTGGGTGAACGGCTGGACTTGATGTGCTCAGAGGTCTTTCCCAACAGAAAGAATTCTATAATTCCAGGATTCCATCTGCTGGATTCAGTTAGGTCCATGTTAGCAGCATTACTTGACTCAAGAATTTCCTCTTGGTCAGTGCTTGTGGCCTAAGGCTTCAGCTCCTTCAGCTCCTGCTGCTAAGCTGCTGACACTGAACGAAACGACTCGGAGAGAAGAATACAGTTCATCCAATTCCTTCTGGGACACTGAGAGGGGAGGGTGTGAAAACAGGAGCACTGTTTGGTGTGGCCTCCTCCCTGCCCTTCATGCCTTTCAGCACTTTGAAGCAGCCAAGAGCTTTCTCCAAGAGTGCAATGAAGCAGCTGCTCCTGCTCCCAGGTCCGGCTCTTCCCAGTCTCTGACCTTGCCTGGTTTTGTCCCTCTTGCTGTGCCCTCTGTTCCCCCTGTGCTCGGTGGCTGCTGCCCAGGACTGTGGAACTGGCACAGATCCAGTGGTGGAGACCCTCCTTTCTCTGCCCTTGCAGCTGCCTGCTCACAGCAGCCTTTTCCATCTGGGAAGCTCTACGTGGAGAAGGAGTCCCCACCTCTCTTCCTTTCACAACCCCCAGGAGGCCAAGGGCTGCCATCTCAAGTCCCTGCTGGCCCTGAGGGCTCCCGGGTGCCTCAGGCTGTTGTGACACCACTGCCCACGGGAGGGAACAGTGGCAGGGGCTGTGCTCAAAGTCAGCTCCATGTGCTGCTGCTGCTGCTGCTGTGGGGGTCGTTTGTCCAGCCCTGCCCCAGACTGAGGGATCAGATGCAGGCCCTGCTGCTGCTCCCTGGGGATCAGGCACAATTTGGTTGTTGCTGTCAGGGCCAGCAGAAGCCGTGGCTGGAGCAGCGGGTGCTGACAGTGCCCCAGGGCCCGGGGCCGGAGGGGTCCCTGTGCTGGGGGCTGGCCGGAGCTGCCCCTTGTTCTCCCTCTGCCTCCCGCAGAGCTGGGCCGGGCACAAGTGGGGCAGCACAGAAAACAGGGAGCCTGCCAGGCTCTTCCAGCCCTGTCTGCTCAGAGTTTGGGCCTTGGAGCTTCAGGTGGACAAAGGCAGCTGCTTCTGCTCCCTCTGTGTGTCCCCGTGTTCAGCAGTGCTGCTCCATCAGTCTGTGCCCAGCAACGGGGAAAAGCCTCAGCCCTGCAGGGCCAGGAGCTGCCGGGCTCTGCCTGAGCAGCTCGGCCACCAGGAAGGGAGCAGCTCCACAGGGGAACCAGGAGCAAAGGAAATGCCTTTTATAGGATGTGTTTTATGTTTTGAAAAAAAAAAAAAAGAAAAAAGAAAAAGAAAAGATTAGAAAATATATAAAAGATAAAAACTACCCCAAATGTTTAGTGAAAAGTCTTCTGTAACTTTGGATTAGGAAAGAGGTAACTGAGTTTTTGAACAGACAACTCAGTGACTTACTTTGTTAATGTGCTGGTGGAAAAAATCCGTCAGCTGAATTCCTTTGGCAGATTTTGGGCTTTTTAACCAATATTAAGTTAATTTAAATAGTGGATTGGAGCAATAGGAAATTGAAAGATGGAATGTGCATGACTGCATCGTGAGTGTAAAAATTTTGCAGTTTGAAACTTAGACATAAAGTATTGCAAAAAAATAAGATATATAAATCTCAGTAGATTGTGTGACAGCAGCTTTCCCTTGAGCATGTGCAGCATCACAAAGACTTCATCAGTGGGATTGGGGGTGCTTGGAACTTCGTCCTGTTCCATTCGTGAATGTCATGAAATGGGACTTCACCTGCCACCAGCCCTGGTCACCCTCTGCCACCGCAGCTACTTGGACCTTGTGGCCCCCAAAGCAGATACAAAGTTTTCCGGCTGCTCCCCCCTTTCCACAGATCCACAGAGAGCTGGGATTTTTCCAAGTCTAGTGGCTCCATCGTGCCATATTCCTAAAGAACCAGCAGCACATCCCAATGAATAGGGCGAGTTACACTGATGGTTGTCAGCTCCATTTCCTGCCTAGAAATCCTGAAACTGCTTCTGAATGCGGCTCCCCTCAGCTCTTGGAAACCTACTCACAAAGAGCTGGGAAAAAAATTCCCTGACCATCAGCAAACAAGTGAGTTGTGCCAAAGTTAGAGCTCTGTGGGAAATCTCTATCCATCCCTATCCTTTTAAAATATCTGTATGTGGGGGTGTGCATGGATGTGTCTTGTATGGAAAGGAAGGAGTGCACAAGCAGCATGACTGACACCTTCACTCTGTGTTCATTCCATACCCAAGGGAACAATGATGTTATGGAAACCTTTGTATAGATAGACCCTTCTGTCCATGGGTACAGAGACATCCCAGAGCCCCTGGCACACACAGACCCTTCTGTCCATGGGTACAGAGACATCCCAGAGCCCCTGGCACACACAGACCCTTCTGTCCATGGGTACAGAGACATCCCAGAGCCCCTGGCACACACAGACCCTTCTGTCCATGGGTACAGAGACATCCCAGAGCCCCTGGCACACACAGACCCTTCTGTCCATGGGTACAGAGACATCCCAGAGCCCCTGGCACACACAGACCCTTCTGTCCATGGGTACAGAGACATCCCAGAGCCCCTGGCACACACAGACCCTTCTGTCCATGGGTACAGAGACATCCCAGAGCCCCTGGCACACACAGACCCTTCAGCTTCAGCCTAACTGAGGTGGGTGGGTGGGCCGAGAAGAGTGGGGTGGCTCATGGGACTTCACAGAGCTCATCCTGCTGGAAGGATGAGGAAAAGGGAGTGGGAACTCAGCAGTGAGGAGAGCTGAGGGCAAGAGAGCAGCTCTGAATGACACTAAAATGCCACCAGACCTCTGAGGCATTGCTGCCCCTCAGCCAGTGACAGGATGAGTCCCTAAGCCTGGGGCTTGGTCTTCCTCATGGTGACGGGCACCAAGGATGGCAATAGTGTGATGGAGACTGCAATCAGCTGGGCACTCACTGGGGGAAAATAGGGAGCAGTTGTGAAGGAAAATGCAGGTGGGGGACAGAACTGTTCAGAGAAGGCCTGAGCTACAGCTTGAGCAAGCTGAAAAATGTCATTTGGCGTCACCCCAGATAGATTTCATTTCAGAAGGTATTGAACAATTTTATTTTGGGGAGGTGTCATGTTATCCCTTGGAGATGCATCCTCTGCAAACTTGAGCTGCATTGCCAAAATGCTCAAGGCAAGTCTGCTGCAGGTCACACCGTTTCTTCTTTGGCTGATCTCGGCCCGGTGCTGAGCTCCAGCAGAGCCCTGGCAGAGCCCAGAGCAGCCTCAGCATCCGCAGAGCCCGGCTGCAAGGACAGAAACCAGAAACCGCCCGTCAGCTGAAGGCTCCTATGCCCTTGTCCCAGCCGCCCGCGGTGCCCAGGCCATGCTGGCCGTGCTCAGAGCGGGGCCCAAAGCTGCCCATCATTGCTGCCTTTGGCAGCAGAGCAGGAGGGCAGGACACGTGCCCAGCCTGCAGCCAGCCAGGCCAGATCCACCTCCCCAGCAGCTGCCCAGAGCAGGATGCTCCTGTGCTGGCTGCCATCTCCCAAAAGCTCTTACCCCACCCGTGCCAACAAGACGGGGACACACCTCACGCCATCCGCCGCGCAAAGAAAAGCTGCTCCCAAACCACGTCCTCAGCCTTCTCCTTCATCCACTCCACAGCTGGTCCCAAGCACTTCCCAGTCAAGACTGGACACCACCTAGAAGGCTTCCTTTAGAAAAACAAACATAAAATTCACAAAGGGATTACAGACAAAAAAGGAAAAAAAGGGAAAAGGTAAAAGATCCTATCTCTGTCAGAGGTTGAGGAAGCCCCCATGCCCTGCATGCTAGGGAAAAACCCACCCACCACTGAGGGAAGCCCATGCTTTCACTCTTCCCCCCCTACACTGCCCCCCAAACTAATGGTGATCCCAAAGAAAACAAAGGGAGTGGAGCAGCCCAAGTCCTTCCTTGCCGGCAAAGCAAAGCAGCCGAGCACAGGTTCTGGAGTCCCACCTCTGCTCCCACCTTGGGGCTTTGTTTCTGTCGGGCTGGCTGCCCCAGCCCCAGCCCAGGGCATGGTGGGGGGTGGCGGCTGTTGGCAGGGCCAGGAGCCGACTCCCATTTCAGAACCACCCCAGCCCGTGCCCCCAGCCCTGCCAAAAAGCAGCTTGGCAGCCCACTGAACAATCAGTTGCATCAGCCCCAGGAAAGGGGGGAACCTTTGGTTCCTGGCCAGGCTGTGCAATGCCCAAATCTGGGAGCATCCCCCTGTGTGCGAACTCATCTGCAAATTGGCTGTGGAGCCTGGCTTTGAAGAAGGTGCCAGAATTGAAGTTCATCACCTTCAATTGCTGGTGGCCAGGTTCAGGAAGAGGTTGTCATCCTTGTTGTCGTCCTCGCTGTCTCCAGCAGCAGCAGCCCCACCTGGTCCAGCTTCTCCAGGGGCTCCTTCTCCTTCCCTGGGGGTGAGACCAGGCTGTCAGTGTTCTGCCCAGGGCCCCAGCTGTCAGTGAACCAGCACAAGCCAAAACAACTCGCATGGCAACTCAGCTCCAGCACAAGGGCTGCCTGTGCCCACCTGATGACCCCTGTGCAGTGACACAGGCAGCACAAAAAGTCTGGCTTTCTTTGCTTCTGATTGCCAAGGCATGTGTGCAGCTGGAACTTACCAGGGCCCTGCATCAAAATAAACCTCTGGCTCTCTCCCTTCTTCTACTCCAGATGAATCTCCTGCATCCAAGGATCACCAAAAAGGTCTTCTAATGAAGGCCTTTCCATGTCATCCACGGCTAAACAGCACCTGATGAGATCCTTGCACTCTGGGAAGAGAAACCAGAAACTGCCAGTCAGTTGGAGAAGGCCCCTGGCTGCTTTGCCCCATATTCCCATGCCCAGGCCATGCTGGATGTGCTCAGAGCTGGGCCTAAACTTTCCCATCAATTCCCTGTTTTGGAGGAGAGCAGGAGAGCAGGACATGTGCCACCTCCTCAGCAGCTGCCAGAGCAGGATGCTCACGAGCCAACTGCTGTCTCCCAGCACTGGTATTCCCCCCGTGCCCAGAGATGAGGATCCACCTTGAGAGAGCCGTTGTGGCAGCGGGAGCTGGCCCCAGCTGATGTTCCAGCCGCTCCTGAAAGGGTGCTGCCCGCAGACCATCTGGTGCAGGAGCATGCCCAGGGACCAGATGGTAGCTGGCTCGCCGTAGTACCAGCCAAAGTCGGTCCATTCTGGGGGTCTGTATGCTGGTGTTCCTGTGGAATACAGATGGAGTTCATCAGAGGGATGCTGCTGCTCCCAGAGCCTGGCCCCAGCATCCCTGGGCATGTGGGGACTGCACCAGTGGCACATGGTGTGACCCGCTGCCCTCCCACCAGGACCTGGGCCTTGTGTGAAAAATTGGCATTGGAAAAGAAACCACTGGTGTAGGAAAAGGGCAGCAGAAGCCCTGGAAAGGCCTGACCAGAACAAGAAAAAACCCACTCAGAGCAGGAGGAAAACCATGCCTTCCTTCTCCCTGCCTGCATTGCCCCAAATAACATTATGAACACAAGACAAAGAAGGCCAGAGGAGCAGTCCAAGCCCTTTCTCACCTGCACACCAAACTGGCTGGTGCACAGGTTCTGACTCCACGCTCTCTGATAGCCCCACCCACGGGTGTTTCTGTCGGGCTGGCTGCCCCAGCCCCAGTCCTGGGCAGAGTGGCTGGCAAAGGCTGCCAGCAGGGCTGGAAGCTGGGCCCCAACCCACCCCTGCTCAAAAGCAACTCAGCTGAAGTCTCAGTGCCATGAGTGGCAGCAAAAGGGAGAATCCCCACTGCCACACCCAGGTTGGGCTGTGAGATGTTGGGCCATGAGATGTCAGGAGCTGGGAGCACATCCTTGCGTGGGCTCACCTGCAAACTGTGTGTATGCCGTGTCTTGAAGGTAGGTGCCACAGCCAAAATCGATCAATTTGGCCTGCCCGGTGGCCAGGTCAACCAGGATGTTCTCTGGTTTGATGTCTCTGTGCAGGACCCCGCAGCTGGTGCAGTGCCGCACGGCCTCCAGCACCTGGCGGAACAGCTCCCGCGCCACCTCCTCGGACAGGAACCTCCGTGCCCGAATGAAATGCTGGAGGTCCTGACACCGCTGCGGGCGCTCCAGCACCATCACGATTTCACTGGGGAGCTCAAGCCAGTCCAGCAGCTGGACGACACCAGGGAAGCCAGTGGAGACCCTGTCCAGCAGCACGATCTCCAGCGGTGCGCTGGTGCCGTTGGGCTGTGGGATGACCACGATGCCGTCAGTGGGGCTGAGGCCGTGCCAGGGGTGGGGAAGACCTCACCCAGCCCGGGATGTTCTGCACCCTCCGCTGGCCCCACGCCCGCTCTCCCTCGAGGCGTCCTGGCGCCTTCCACCCTGCCGGGCCTCGGCTCGTCCCCGCCCGGCACGCCCCGGCTTCTCCCGCTGGCCCCCGCTCACTCACCAGCTCTCCCCAGTGCCGGACGCGGTTCCGTGGCACCCTTTTGATGGCCACCTGCAAGCCAAGGGGAGCAGCGGCCTGAGCTCGCTGCCCACGCTGCCCACGCTGCCCAGCCCCATGCTCTTCCTCCTCCGCCCTCCTCCTCCTCCTCCTGCGCCCGCCGCCAGCCCCGCCGCTCACCGGTGCGCCGTCCGAGAGCCGCGTCCCTGCGAAGACTCTTCCGAAGCCGCCGCGCCCCAGCAGCGAACCCAGCCGGTACTGCTCCTGGAGGCCCTGCTGCGCCTTCCCTGCCGGCGAGACGTGGCTGTCAGTGCTCGGCCCGGGGCCAGCAACGGCCCCCGAGCGCCCCTCAACCGCCCCGGGCCGGGAATCCCCAGGCGTTCGCTCCTGGCAATGCGACTGCGGCAGCTCGGGGCCGGCGGCCACGCTGCCGAGCGGCGGAGCTCGGGCCGGGGAAGCCGCGGCGGAGGCCGCGGGAGCGGCCGCGCCGCCTGTGTCCTCCGCGGGGCCCGGGAGGGGCCGGGGCCGGGGCCGGGGCCGGGGATGGGGCCGGGGCCGGGGCCGGGGCCGGGCTCGGCACAGGCGAAGGCAAAGGGCGGCGATGCCGCTGAAGCCCCAGGCACTGATCCTCGTCCGCCACCGCCATCGCCAGGACAGCCAGAGCCCGCCGGAGGCGAGACCGCGGCGGGAGGCGCGGAGACGGGGCAGCCCCACCCGGGGCCGGGGGCGGGCCGGGGGCATGGCCCGGCCCTGCAGGGGAGAGGGAGACTGCGAGAGGATGGGGACACCGGGACAGGGAGATCGGGAGAGGGTGCGGGACTAAGGGAGAGGGTGCGGGCCTGCAGGAGAGGAAGAGGAAAAGCAGGAGGAAGTCTAGAAAAGTCCTTTTTCTGCTGCTGCTGCCGCTGCTGCTGCCGCTGCTGCCGCTGCTGCCGCTGCTGCTGTAGCAACTGAAGCCCCGGGGCCGTTTTTCCCCAGGTCCGTTTGTCCGTTGCCCGCTCAGCCCCACGCCGAGCCCCGCGCTCCCCGGGGGCAGCCCCGAGCCTGTCCAAACACGGGAACTTTGCCCACAGGAGCCAAGACCCAGAGTCTTGACTCCTGCACTGTGGCAGAGCATTCCCCTTGGTTGCTGCTGTGCATTGTCCCTGCTGAGGGTCAGACACTGTCAGAGCACGTTCCCTGAATGCAGAATTTGTACCTGGCCCAAGCACTGCACTTGTGTCTCCAGCATTGCTTTCCAAGAAAAACAGGGGAAGGCAAATTGTGTGTAGCTCATGGTATTTTACAGCATCTCAAACTTGCCAAATCATGGATCTTAGAGGTGAGATCCATTTGTAGTTCATGGGATGGAGAAGTAGTGCAAGATGGAAAAGGGGAGCATCAAAATCATTTGACAAGGACATCTTAGTATTGGTTCTATACATTTTCATTTCATTTCTTAAATGCTCTTTCAGTTTTCCCAGAATCTTCTCCACAGTCCCGTCTGCTCTTTCCAAGAACACTTCCTGGAGAACGAGGTGCAGCTTCTGTCACAAGACGTGCCACCAACTGCAGCTTCCCTTGGCTTTCCACACTGTGTGTGCAGTAGGAGTCTTGCAGCAAAGCAGGACAAATATTTGAAGAACTTGACAGCTTGTCTGTTCTTTTCCTTGTGGACTTGGGAGTTGTGCCCTTGGTAAGGTTTCCATTGTTACCGTTGTACCCTAAGAAAACAGGACGGGGTACCGGGGGAACCTGCTGGGAGTCTGTTATCATCCACCCAGCCAGGAAGAAGAGGTGGACAACTTAATCTAAAAGCAGCTGGAGAATGTTTCAGGATCACCAGCCCTTGTTCTTGTAGGTGACTTTAAGCTGCCAGATATCTGCTGGGAACTTAATATAGCAGGAAAGAGGCAGTCCAGGAAGGTTTTGGAGTGTATGGAGGACAACTTTTTGTTGCAGCTGGTGAGTGAGCCCCACCAGGGGAGGGCCTATGTTCGACCTGTTGTTTGCAAATAGAGAAGGGCTGGTGGGAGATGTGGTGGTTGGAGGCTCCTTGGGACACAGTGATGATGAAATTATAGAGTTCTCGATATTTGGTGAAATCAGGAAGAACATCAAGAAGACTTTTACACTGGACTTCCAATCAGCAGACTTTGGCCTATTTACAAGACTTATTCAGGGAGTTGCTAGGGAAGCAGCCCTTAAAAACAAAGGAGTCCAGGGAAGGTGGGCGTGCTTCAAAGCAGAGATCTTGAGGGCAGAGGAACAGGCTTTCCCTGTGTGCCAAAAGATGAGCTGACGAGGCAAACGTCCAGCCTGGATGGGCAAGGAGGTTTTGAAGGAACTTAGGAATAAAAAGAGGATGTATCATCTTTGGAAGGAGGGTCAGGTCAAGGAGTATTTAAGGGGATTGCTAGAGCATGTAGGAAAAGTGTTTGGGAGTCCAAAGCTCAATTCAAACTTAATTTGGCAATTTTGTACAGGATATTAAAAAAAGTTTTTCAAATATATTAACTGCAATAGGAAGGCCAACCTTTGTTCTGTACTGGATGTGGGAGGGAACTTAGTGTCCAGGAGGAGGCAGTCAGAGAACTGCTGAGCTGCTTGGATGTTCATAGATCTATGGGCCCAGGTGGGATCCACCCCAGGGTGATGAGGGAGCTGGCAGATGAGCTTGTGAAGCCGCTCTCCATCATTTACCAACAGTCCTGGCCCACTGGTGAGATTCCAGATGACTGGAAGCTGGGCAATGTGACACCCATTCACAAGAAGGGTGGGAAGGAGGATCCTGGTAATTATAGGCCAGTTAGCCTGACCTCAGTACATGGTAAAGGTCACGGAGCAGTTTATATTGTTTCATGGACAGGGTATCAGAGCCAGCCAGCATGGGTTTAGGAGGGGTAGGTCATGTTTGACCAGTTTTTATGTCTCCTTTTATGGCCAGGTGACTTGTGTGGTGGATGTGGGAAAGGCTGTGGATGTTGTCTGTTGGGACTTCAGCAAGGCCTTAGGCACTGTCTCCCACAGCATGCTCCTGGAAAAGCTGGCAGCCCACGGCTTGAACAGGAACACTCTTTGCTGGGTTAACAACTGGCTGCATGGCCGGGCCCAGAGAGTGGTGGGGAAGGGTGCTGCATCCAGCTGGCAGCCAGTCACCAGGGGTGTTCCTCAGGGGTCTGTGCTGGGGCCAGCTCTGTTCAACATTTGTATTCACGACATGGATGGGGCTATTGAATCTCTTATTAGTCAATTTTTAGATGACACTAAGCTGGGAACATTTGTCGATCTGTTGGCAGGTAGGAGGGCTCTGAAGAGAGACCTGGAACAGTTGGATGGGTGGGCAGAGTGCAACAAGGTGAAGTTTATTAAGTCCAAGTGCTGAGTTCCGCATTTTGGCCACAATAACCCCTGCAGTGCTCTAGGCTGGGGACGGTGTGGCTGGACAGTGCCCAGGCAGAAAGGGCCCTGGGGGTTCTGGTCGACAGGCAACTGAACATGAGGCAGCAGTGTGCCCAGGTGGCCAAGAAGGCCAATGGCACCTGGCCTGGATCAGGAATGGTGTGGCCAGCAGGAGCAGGGAGGTCATTCTTCTCCTGTACTCGGCACTGCTGAGGCCACACCTCGAGTGCTGTTTCCAGTTCTGGGCCCTCAGTTAAGAATAACCTTGACATGCTTAAATGTGTCCGGAGGAGGCAACAAGGCTGGTGAGGGGCTTGGAACACAACTCCTGTGAGGAACGACTGAGGGAGCTGGGGTTGTTTAGCCTGGAGAAAAAAGGAGACTCAGAGATAACCTTATCACTCTCTACAACTCCCTGAAAGGTGTTTGTAGTCAGGTGGGGCTTGGTCTCTTTCTCCAGGCAGCCACTGACAGAATGAGAGGACAGAGTCTTAAGGCTGCACAAAGGGAAATATAGATTGGAAATTAGGAAAAAGATTTTTACGGAAAGGGTGATAAAGTTCTGGAATGATCTGACTGGAGAGGTGGTGGCATCACCATCTCTGGATGTGTTTTAAAAAAGACTGGATGTGGCACTAGGTGCCATGGCTTAGGTGAGGTGTTGGGACATGGGTTGAACTCAATGATCTTGGAGGTCTCTTCCAATCTCGTCATTTTGTCATTCTGTAATTCTGTAAAGGTTTCCAGGTCAAATGGGCTAAGTCAATGAAGCTACTGCTATGATAAGAGTTTTATTTTGAGTTGGATATTTTATTAAATGGTTTTCCAAGTTCCTTGATTTTCTCTATTTTGCCAGTAGAGCTGTGTGTTTCTTTGACCTCTTAGCTCAGTTGGTTAAAGTATGGTGCTAATATCACCGAGGTTTAGGGTTCCATCCCTCTATGGGCCATTAACTTCAGAATTGGACTTATGATCCTTGACTGTTCTTTGCAAATAAGAATATTCTGTGCATCTGTTCATCCTGAGACTATCTGGTGGGCATTTCTCCTTGTGCACCAAACTCGAGTAAGAGAACCTTTGGGTTACCCCCATTATTTCAGTGTTCTGGGGTGTTACAGCCCCGCAGGCTCATTACGGCCTCTTGTTTCCATGAGGCCCTGCTGTGTCACACTGGCCCGCAGTGCCATGAGGATCGGGAGTGTCACACAGCTTTGTGCCATTTGTCCTTGCTGCCCCTCCCATCCCACTGCCCCACAAGCAGCCCCGAGCCACCCGGGAGGGACAGGCCCTGCTGTGCCAGGCCTGGGCTCAGGGCTTGGCCTTTCTGCTGCCTCCAACCAGCCCAGGCCTTGCTCAGCATTGCAGTTCCCTGCTCACAGCCTGCGGCTCCCTGCAATCCTGGCCTCAAGGATCTGCTCTCAGCAGTCCCTGGGGAGCCTTTGGCACTCCCTGCCCTCAGTGGGGCCCAGGGATGCTCCAAGGGACTTGGAGTTTTGCTTCTGCCTCCTTGAGCAGCTTCTTCAACCCTCTCTCCATGCCTAAGCGTCCTGGACTCAGCCCCAAATCCAGTGTGGGGCTCATGAAAATACAGAATACCTTCACGAGCGCTTTCTCTCTCTTCAGTTGTCTTCAAGTCTCCAGGGCTTGTGCAGCTGCTTGGAGTCAGTTTGGAGTTCTGTTGAGGGAGATTTCAAAGTGCATCTCATGATTTTGGTTTTTTTTTTTTTTTTTCTTTTAAATCAAGGGCACAGTTTTAATATTTCAGTTCATTGAAGAAGTGACAGAAGCATTTCCCAAGTGATCTTAATTTGAATGTCTCCTTAGGAGGTCTGGGCATGGTGAAGAATGAGCCCCTTGCAGGCTGACCTTGTTTGGACAACCTGCTCCTCACCCCAACCTCACCATATCTAACCTCACCCACCAAGGACTGACATCACAAAATATAGAAAAAAATATGTTTTTAAAAAAATAAAATGTAATTATTTTTAAAATATAATTATATTTTCCAGATTTATAATGTTATTACTGTTCTTTCCATACCTAATTTTATATTTACATTGAAAAAGGTATACATGTTTAGCAACTAAAAAAATATTGGTCATTTGTTCTAAGTAACACAATTCCCTTCATTAATTCATTGACCTCTATTGTCTATTGATTTGTCCCTTCTTATGCTAATTAGTCCTGTTTTTAGTCCTTTTGTAATCGTATTCATCATTTTCTCAGACAGGGTAAAAGGGGCTACTTTGGGGTCCACGGAGACGTTTCTGGGGCACATTTGGGGATGTTTTGGAGCTGGGGAAGGAATTTCTAGAGAACTTAAGGGTCTGGAGGACACTTGGGGGAGCCGCGTGGGCCCTTGGCGGGGCACTAAAGGATTCTGTCGGATAATTCGGGGTCCGGGCGGGCACTTGGGGGCCCTGAGGGGACTCTCTGGGGCGCGGGGGATGATGGGAGTTGTAGGCGCGGGTAGAACACGGTGTAACGGGGCCGCGGAGCATCACGGGAGTTCGAGGCGCGGCTCCAATGGCTGTCGGTGGGGCGCGGGGCATGACGGGAGATGGAGTCACGGCTGGAATAGGGCTCTGTGTGCGCCGCGGAGCATGCTGGGAGCTGTAGTCCCGGAAGTGGCTCGAACGGGGCGTTTGGGGTCCGGGAAGGCGCTTGGGGGACACTTTTGTGTCCGAGCCGGGACTTGAGGTCCTCGGGGGAACGTGTGCGGTTCGGGAGCACTTGGGGGGAGCTTGGGGAGCTGTAACCGGGCTCTTGAGGCCACGGGGCATGGCAGGAATTTTAGGCGCATATCCGTGTTATGAGGGGCTCCGAGGCCGGGGGGATGATTGGAGATGAATTCCCTGAAGTCGCTCCAACGGGAATCGGTTTGGTTGGAGCATTCAGGGGATCCAGGGATGCTTTTGGTGGGGGGAGGGGGTGCTAAATGTACGCTGAGGGAACAGTTAGGGATCCTGGAGGGTCTGGGGGACAATTGTTCACTTCAACGTGTTTCTTTGCTCGTGAAACATACGTATTGTATTTAAAACTTAATATTCCATAGGCGTAGCTTCCATAGGCATAGATATCAATAGGTCTAAGTTTAAAAGCAAATATTCCATGTAACAGAATGATGTTCTCTACTGTTAAAAGCAAATTAACCAAAACAAACAAAAAAGAGAGTGTTAACAATTGGTGAGAAAAGAACAGAAAAGGCTGTTGTGCCACTGTAAACTTTGACTCTGAGTCTACATTTCAAATAACAAAAGTGACCCATCTGAAGGAGGATTTCTTCTCAGGAGAAATGTCTTTCTTCAAGTTTTCTTTGTTGCAAGGAGCTGCCTCTGTGGCAGGAGCCCAGCCCAGCTCAGCAGCACAGACACAGCACAAGGACTTTAATGACTCTCCCGTGGATTTGGTGTTTACATTCAACTCTGTCCCTGAGAGAGTGTACAAAAAACTTCTCAAGAACTCAGTTAAATTGAAACACTGAAGTTTCTTGAATTTTAATGGGACCCACAGAGAGACCAAATGGAGAAAGTGTCCCCAGGTTCCATCACTGCAGGCAGTGATGACAGGTGGGGACAAACAAGGCAAAGGTGTCTGTGATGCTGAGCAAACCTGCATGTGTTTCAGGAATGCAAAGGGCCAAGGCCCGAGCCCCAGCCCCTGCCAAGGCACATCCTGTCCCTCCCTCAGTGCTCAGGGCTCTTCCCGGCCCACTGGGATGTGGGGATGTGCAATGCCAAGGGCAGCAGCATGGGGCGGCCCCTGCCAGGCTGCTGAGCAGGGACAAGGAGGCAATGAGGCCCCAGGCCTGCAAGGGTCACTTGTCTCCTCCTCATGGCTCAGGCCCAGGCCCAGCAGCCATGGCCAAAGTGCTGCAGGAGTTGGCTCTGTCAGGGCCTTGCAGCTGCTGCCCATCCCTGTGCCCTGTGCAGCCCAGGCTGTGCTACGGTGTCCGTGCCCTGCGCCTCTGTCCCTGCAGGCTGTCGTCATCCCCCGGCTGCCCCACCTGGCTGGGCCCTTCCTTTGCTGACAGCTCTGCGTCCTGCCTGCCTCTGCCTGGCCACACAGAGCCTTGGGCTGCTCCAGACTCCTTCGGGGGGACGTGTTGCACCACAGCCCTGCCCTGGGACGGAAATTCCTTCGTTTTTGTTCCCAGTCTGGGCTCCCCCAGGTGCCCTTGGCATTATTTTTTCCTTTCTCTGGCTGTTCTCTATGATGTCAAAAGGATCCACCATCTCTGAAACCACCCTTCAAGCACTCCCAGGGCTCTCATCCCCTGTCCCCAGACTCCACTCCAATGAGCACTGAGCTCCTTTGTCCCTAGATTGTGGCCTTGTGCTTGATGCCATGGGCACCTGGACAAGAACGGTTCTTTTCTATAGAAAGGAAACCCAGGGTTTTGAAGGCAGATGAGAGGCACTCACCTGAGGCCAAAGCAAACCAGACCTGTCTGTCCTTGCAGTTTTGTCTGAAAGGAGCCCTTGATTATATGTGGAGTTTTGGAGGTGGGATTCCATTTCAGCTATTGGTGCCAGGACTGGAATGACAGTTCTTCTAAACAAAAAGGAATGGACAGAGCCCCAGTGTTTCAAAGGCTGATTAGATGCAGCCCCAAAGAAGCCAACACCAGCAAGACCTGTTTGTCATGGAAGCTTTTGTCTGGTAGCAATCCTTGGATAGATGGAGTTCAGGAGGCCAAATCCCAGCTTTGTCCATGGATGTCAGGACAGGAAGGGCAGTTCTTTTCCACAGGAAAGAAAGTAGGGAGCCCCAGTGTTTCAAAGGCAGGTGAGAGCTGTGCCTCAGGAAGCCAAGGGAACCCAGACTGTCCTTGCAGCTTTTGTCTGGGAGCTATCCTTGGATAGAAGGAGTTTTGGAGGCAGGTTCCCAGTTTTGGCCATGGACATCTGGACTTGAAAGATGGGTTGTTTTTTGGGTTTTTTTCCATAGAAAGAAAAGCACAGCCCTCCAGTGTTTTGAAGGCAGATAAGAGATGGCCCCTAAGAGGCCAAGGCCAGCCAGAGCTGTCTGTCCTGGCAGGTTTCATATGGGAGCAATCTTTGGATATAATTGAATTCAGGGGAAAAATCCCAGTTTTGGCCATCAAGCCTTGGAGGAGGACATTTCTTTCCTACAGGCAGGAATGCACAGAACTCCAGGGTTTCAGGGGTAGATGAGAAGCAGCCCTCAACATGTCAAGGTCAGCTGGACCAGTCAGACCAGAGGCCAAGCCAGCCAGTCCTGTTCCAAGTTCTTGGATCCTTGGGGCCCTGCAGCATCACAATTGCCCCTTGGTTCCATGAGGTTCTGTACTGTACACAGATTCTCCATGGTGTGGGAGGATGGATTGTAAAGAGAATAGGGATAGTGCTGAAGGCAATCTTGCCCCTGATCAATTGCAGCGGTACCATCTCCCAGGAGTGGGAACAGCCTTGCCCTTAATAGATCCCAGCTACATCCAGTGAGAATGAGTGTTATAAAACAGTGGGTTAGCTGGTTGAGAATCAGTTGGAGGCTGTGCTGTGAGGAAGAAGGGTCTAGCAGGTGTTTGATGGACAGAAAGGGTCAGGTGATCATGCAAAAGGCAGGAAAGAGTAATCCAGTGCTGAAGAAGGAAGCGAGGAGGAAGAGAGTAGGAAGAGAGAAGGAGTCAGAAAGCTGCATGGAGCTGTCCGTGGGTAGGCTACAGAGAGAAAGGTATGAGAGTTTTTAGATAATGAGGGACTGACACAGGCATCAGTTGTGACTCCACTGTCAACTGGTGCCCCCTATGAGGACTGGGTGACAATGAGTGGTGACCCTGATGTGATCCTGGCAGACGACTACAGACCTAAGAGCAGTAAGATGGTGGAGCCCAGCTGAGCTGAGCCAGGCTGATCAAGAGCCTGACCAGCAGAGCAGGCGAACCTGAGAACCTGAGAGCAAAACAGGCAGACCTGAGAGCCTAAAAGTCCAGACGAGTTGCAGCCAGGAGGACCTGAGAGCGTAAAAGCAATGTAGGCAGCCCTGAGAGCCTGAGAGTCTTGGTGACATACGAGACACCGACCCCAAGGTACGGCCGCAATTTGCGGATCCTGGGGCGGCACGTGCCAGTGTTGGTGGCAGCACAGCGTAGCTGGAAGCAGGGGCAGAGCTCTGAGAGGCAGAGTTGGAGCTGCACAAAAGGAGCGTAAGAAAAGCTAGGAGTGACTAAATAAAGCAAAAAAACCAAAAAGAAGGTGACCGAACTTGAAGAGAAGAAATGTCATGAAAATGACTACAGAACTGCCCAAGGGGAAGTGTTGGAAAGAACAAGACAAGAGGGAGAGAAACAGCAAGCAGAGATGTTGATTCAGCTGATGGAAGAACTGAAATTGCAGAAGAAAAAAGCAACAAATACTGAAAAAGGAGCAAGACAATTTACTGAAGCAGCAGTGGGAGCTAAAGACAGATTAGTTCTATTGTTCAGTTCTATGTGTTTATTAGTGTGCTGGTGAAACACACGAATTGTATTCAAAAGTTAAAATTGCATAGGCATTGATACCAACAGGCATTAATGCAAAAGCTAATATTCCACGTAAGAGAATGATGTTCTATATTGTTAAGAGCAAAACTAAACCAAAACAAACAAAAAAGAGAGGGTTAACAATTAATGAGAAAGGAACAGAAAAGTATGTTATGCCACTGAAAACTTTGAGTCTACATTTCAAATAACAAAGGTGGCCCATCTGAAGGTGGATTTCTCCTCAGGAGAAATGACTTTTTGAAACTTTTCTTGGTTGCCAGGAGCTGCCTCTGTTCCAGGAGCCCAAGCCAGCTGAGCAGCACAGGAAAAGCACAAGGACTTTAATGATCCTCCTGTGGATTTGGTGTTGTTTACATTCAACTCTGTCCCTGAGAGTGTGTTCAAAAAACTTCTCAAAACTCACAGTCAAATTGAAACTCCAAAGTTTCTTGAAGTTTTAATGGGTCCCACTGAGGGACACGACTGAGAAAGTGTTCCCAGGTTCCAGTTAGAGCAGAACACTGCAGGCACTGATGACAGGTGGAGACAAACAAGGCAAAGGTGTCTCTGGTGCTGAGCAAACCTGCATTTGTTCCAAAAAGGCAAAGGGCCAAGGCCCGAGCCCCAACCCCTGCCAAGGCACATCCTGTCCCTCCCTCAGTGCTCAGGGCTCTTCCCGGCCCACTGGGATGTGGGGATGTGCAATGCCAAGGGAAGCAGCATGGGGTGGCCCCTGCCAGGCTGCTGAGCAGCGACAAGGAGGCAATGAGGCCCCAGGCCTGCAAGGGTCACTTGTCTCCTCCTCATGGCTCAGGCCCAGGCCCAGCAGCCATGGCCAAAGTGCTGCAGGAGTTGGCTCTGTCAGGGCCTTGCAGCTGCTGCCCATCCCTGTGCCCTGTGCAGCCCAGGCTGTGCTACGGTGTCCGTGCCCTGCGCCTCTGTCCCTGCAGGCTGTCGTCATCGCCCGGCTGCCCCACCTGGCTGGGCCCTTCCTTTGCTGACAGCTCTGCGTCCTGCCTGCCTCTGCCTGGCCACACAGAGCCTTGGGCTGCTCTAGACTCCTTCGGGGGGACGTGTTGCACCACAGCCCTGCCCTGGGACGGAAATTCCTCTCTCCTTGTGTCCAGTTTGGAACTCCCCAGGAGATCTGTTTGGCATTTTTTCATCCTCAGGCAGTTTCACACAATGAAGAAGAGCTCCACCATCTCTGAAACACCCCTTCAGGCCCTCTCAGGCTACTCACACCACTGAGCCCAGGGCCTTTAGTCTCACGGGCTTTGTGCTTGTGGCCTCCAGATCATATCTTGGGAGATTTTTGTGTCTTTTCAAGGTCTTTTCACATTAAAACATCATGGTCATAATCCCAGAAAAATTGGCATGTTTTTACAAGCCTGTATTGGCAGTGGAAAGGGAAAAGCCTTTAAAATTGTCAAACATAAATTCAGACTTGATATAAGAATGAAATATTTTGTGTTTATGCTGACAGGACAGGAACAGGTTGTCCACAAAAGTGAGTGCCCCATCCCAAAAAGTGTTCAAGATCTGGAGCTTTGACCATCTGTTGCAGTGGTAGTTGTGCCTTCTCACAGCAAGGGGGCTGCAGTACATGATATTTTAGGGCCATTCCAATTTAAAAAAAAACAGAAGATAAAAATTTAATTTTAGGGAAGTTCTGACACCTCCTCATGAAAGCCTCACCAAGGGGGTAAATGGCAGAGCTTTCCAGCATGATGTCATCTGAGCATGGGAGGTTCTGCGTTGGGCTCTGAGATTTACGATGGAAATCCACAAAGGGCATTTGGGCAATGTGCAAGCTTTCCCATGGGGTATCTAAGAAAGGGCCCCAGGAAGGGAAAGGATGGGGGATCAAGGTGGTTTGCTCAGAGGTGATGGTCAGTGCCCATCCCTGGCCATGCCCTAGAGCTGATCCCCACAGCCTGTGCCATTTTCCTAAACCCCCTGCTGCCAAGAACTCTCCGGGACAAGGGAGCTCTCTCTGCTCATGGTACTGAGGGATGTCCAAGTGTCAGATACTGGCGTGGGGACCACAAACCATCAGGTCCTGTGTCCTTTGGGGCCCAGGCACTGTTGAGACTGGTGTGTGTGCACACAGCACTGGTGTGTGTGGGGCTGGGTGTGACCACCAGGGAACATCAAACCAGAGCAACCAGAGAGCAGCAGCGGCCTGGGAGCCACTGAGTGAGATCAGCTCCTGCAGGGATCCACATGGTCTGGGTGTCTGTGCAGCTCTGCATCTCATCCTGCCATGGCAGAGCACACAGACAGCTCCTCCCTGTGTCCCTTTCTCCACTGACTGTGCTTTGGCCTGGCCTGGAAACCTCCCGAGGTCCCTCCCAGGGGGAGTCCCTGTGCATTTCCCTCCCCCATGGCTCTGCCCTTCCTGATCCTGTGGTGTTTTAACAGTGGAACATGGTGCCCAAGACGGAGGATGGAAACAAGCTGTCTGTAGCCCTTGTAAATCTCTTCTTTCCCTTTGCTCACAGCTGATGACTCTTGGCTGACAGGGACGAGCTGTAGTCTCTGACTGCTTTGTTCTGTTTGACTCGAGGTGGAAGTGTTGACATCTGGCCAGGCAGCCTGCAAAGGCCTCCTGCAAATGACTGAGAAGGAGGAGCCCCAGGGTCGGTGTGAGCCACAGGAGCTGTCTCCACCAGAAGTGCTGCCGGTTGAGCATGACCTGAACGTGGTGGAGGACAAGAGCACTCCGTGGGAGGAGGTAGAACATTTGAACAGGGAGCTGCAAGTGTGTCTGTAGCCCTTGGAGGGGGAAAAGAGGGAGTGGAATATGGTCCTTGGGAGGAGGTGGAATGGTCCTTGTGGCAGTCCTCCTTCAGAAAATCCCTGAAAATGGAAGATGAATCTGGCCATGAACTCCAGTAAAACCAGCCTTTGGCTTTGGCCCATCCAGTCAAAGGGAAGTGGACGTGCAAAAAGTCCATTTGAAGAGCCCTGCGTGTGGCAGGCTAACAGCATCTTCCTAAGGGCTGGCATTTGGAACGGCATCTCAGGGTCATCTCTACCAGCCACCTTTCTGAACCAAACTCATTTCTTCTCCCAGATCTACACAGGCTCTTGCACCAAACCAGCTGCAGCAGGAGCATTGTGTCAAGAAGCCTTTGCTCCCCGAGCTGAGACGGTGATCCCGGGCAGTCAGTTCATCTCCTGCGCTGACACAGCTGCTGCTCAGCAACAGCAGATCGAGGAGGACTCCCTGGAGCTACTGAGTACGTCTTGTGTATTTGTTGTCTGGAGGATAGCGTATTGTGTGCACGTGGCAGCGTAGCTGGACCAAATGTTCCTCCTCAGTTTGATATCACAGGGACATTTAGGATTCCCCAGAGGAACTTCTGGAGAAAATCAGTCTCTTCTGGCCATTTCTGCTTCAGAGCTGTCTGTCTGGTTGTTTTGTTGTTGTTACCCAGCTGACCACAAAGTTTTCAGAGCCCCAGCAATGGGGCTGCCTTTTGTGCCTCCTGGAAGCTGGGATCTCTGCTTGAAAGTCAGCATCTTGAATTTTGTTTTCCTCAGGGACAGTTGTGAGCATGGAAAATCCCATGACAAAATCCATCAAAGTCAAAAATATCGGCAGCGGGTGAGTCCAACCACAAAACCATGGGCCAGGTGTTTTCCTGGTAGAATATCTATCAAGTCTGAAGTCAGGCAAGCTGCAAAAATGTTCAGACACTGAGGCTAGATTGTCCCATCTCTCAGTACCAGTCAGAATTTGTAAGCATGGCCAGAAGGCATTGTCAAATTGTCAAATGGTCACACTGCCAAGGTCTTGCCTGGAGCAAGGAAAATGACCTGGTAGATCTCCTGGTCTCTCAAGCGTGGGACATCTCTGTGTTTATTTCCTCTGCATTTTTGTATATCTATAATCAGCTGGCAACACAAATAGAGGAAGAAGAATCTTGCTTGCCTGAAAGAGAAACCTACCCCCTAGCACAGCTTTCTTTCCAAGAGTTTGCTGAAGAAAATATTCCATGGTCAGGATTAGAACTGCATAATTTAGAGACTGAAACCCGAGAAGAAAGAAGAAACTCTCCTTCTGAGCTGAGGCAGTAATCCTCAATGCTTCAGGCCCAGTGGCCATGCACTTGAGAGCAAAATGCCTCATCTGCCTTCTGACAGAGCCCTTCTGCATCCTGCAGGTTTTAGGCATTTCCAGCAGAGATCTCCAGTCTGGGCTGGCTTGCACTCCAAGATCTAAACGCTTTCTCCTTTCTTTGTGGCTCTTTTGTTTCTCGGACTTTTGGAGAGGTTTGTAAAGCACTCGACACTGCCACAGGAGGAGAGGTAAATGCCAACAGCCCCCACAGACTCTGCTGCTCTCAGGGGCTTTCCTCTCTGGTATCAGCTGTGGCTGCAGCTTTGGGTAGAGCTGTGTTGAAAAGACACAAGAAGCAGAGACTTGTGGCAGCCTGCAGATTGCATTTGGGACAGTCTTTGTCCTTCTCAGGTGCCAGAAGGAAGGCAAGGAGGGTAGTGGTTCCTTTCACAGAAGGACTCGCTCGCTTGCTGAATTGCTAAAACAAAGGTGGTGCCTCCTCGAGCATCTCCCTGCTCTTTAGGGCTACAGTTTGAGTCCTGAATTTTCATTTCTGGCTGCCAGAAAATACATGTGAATGATATTTGTGGGAGCTCAGTACCTCTGAACGACGGAACCAATAGGATTTCTGCAGAAGCCATTTCATATTTACATTACACTATGTTTATAGATTGTAAGACCACCGTTCACACCTTCATGCCTTTCTTGATTGGTTCGTCTGCTTTGTTGGCTCAGCACACGTCCTCTAGGCAATTTGATTGGCTATAATTCCGAGCCTTCATGGCCTCTAGCTCATTCTTCTTGTCCTGGTATTCAATTTCCCAGGCTCCTCTTCTTTTTAGACCAGTTTGTGTCTCTGTGGCCTTGATATATTCCCAAAGAGCTGCTACTTGTAACTAATATCTCTAGGTGGTAGTTGGGCTTGAGCAGTTTGTATTCCAAGTTATGCAGATACATTGCTGCAGATACATTGCTACAGTTAGTGGTAGCTCCTCAGCCACCTGCAGTGCTGATGGCTCTCTCTTCTGCTGGAGAAGAGGCCAAAGAGGAGCAAAATGAGCAAAGTTACCACAACCCGACAGCTGTGGTGGCAGCAGACTCAGATTTTCCTGAGATAGTAAATGCCAATTCTGGAGGGTGCTGTCTTTAGTGCAAGGCAGAGGTGCAAGTTTCTGCCCAGCCAGCACTTGCTGCTGCTGGCTCAAGATCCTGAGTGCTGTAGTCCTGCCAGGACCTAGCATTTGCCCCAGCCAGTGCCAGCTGGGAAATGGGCTTTGATCTGCCATGTTGAGGCACCAAAGGGCTGGTGCTCCAGGTGAGCATCTGGCTCAGTGAAGCTCTATGTCTTGGCTTCTGCAGCGCTCTAGCCCAAGGGTGCATGGGCTCCTTCTGGAGGTCACAAGGTTTTGTTTGTTTGTTTTCCCATTTGGGACCTGTGTTTGGCTTGTGGAAGTGTTCTGCATTTTTCTCGAGTCCTTCTTCACTTCCACAGAGACATCAGGCTTTTGATAAGTCTCAGCGATTCCTTCTGTTCTCCATAACCAAAGCTGTGCCATACCACAGGTGGTGCCTTCAAAGTGACTCCAGTTCCAGCCTAGACCTCTCCTCTTCCAGACGACTCCTTCCCCAACACGCCCAGCAACACCAACCCCAGCTCAACGCCCTGCCAAGACCCGCAGCTGTCCCCATCCCTCCGCAGAGCTTTCCCACCCCCTGCTTCCCTGCACGTGCTGTGGGATGGCACTCAGGAGGATATGCTCCAAGGCCTTCCCCGGCAGCAAGCTCAGGCTGCCAGGCCTACGGTTCCTGGATCATCCTTCCCACCCACCCTTCCCATGCTCAGCTGTTCCATTTGCGCTCAGCTCGGACTTGTCCGCTTAAGCAGGACTGCTGGTAAAGGATGGAGAGCAGCCTGGCAAGCTCCTTCTCCAGCTCCCTCTTTACTCTCGGGGGAGGACGGCAGCAGGGGCCTGTGTGTGCCAGGGTTCAGGTTTTTACGCCGCTTCAGGTCCACAGAGACGCAGGTAAAGTGAAGCCAAAGTGTTTATTAATGAAAGTCGAAGCAAAGGGATGAGCTGGGAGGGAATAAGGGGGCATGGGCAGGGTTTGAGGGCTGGAGGGAGGGAGCTGTCAGCAGGGAGGGAGAAGGCAGGAGCTATGGGAGCTCCCCACAGGCTGAGCTGTGCCCGGCATCAGCCGTGCCTGGAGTGACACTGAGCGATGTTCTCTTCACTGGCTCCTGCTGCTGTTCTTGGGACACTGGTTCTCTGAATCCAGCAGATGGCCTTAGTTCTGCAGATCTTTGTCCAAAAATTGCTTGGATTTCCAAGTTAGTGGAGGATGGGCTGTCGTCTTTGCGGACAGGAGGTGCGCTGGGTTGTTGGTTTGATGGTTCCAATACAATATGTTTGGGACAGAGCCAATTAGAAATTATTTTAGCCAATTTATCATATGGCAATTTATTCATTACTTCTCGTGGAACTCCCCTTTTCAGTCCTAGCCACCACCGTTGCTGCCAGTTGGAAATTTGTTTTCCCTTTTCTGATTTTTCATTAGGAGAGGCAATGTTCCTGACTCCTCTGGGTTTTTCTTGTTTGTCCTCTGAGTACTTCACTGGTCCATATTTTCTACTGTAACTTATTAACTCCTCTGCTACCTCACTCCATGTCCAAAGTTTATGACTGGTGTTATATTGTGTGCTAGGAGTTGTAAAAGGTGAGGAGTCAGTGGAGTCAGTGGAACCAGTTTGATCTCTTGTATGGCCAAGAAATCTTTCAAGTCTATCTACCAGAGAGATAGATGCTCTTGTTTATTGAAGAAGAATTGCTGTTGGTTTTAGAGACTCTGGCAAACCTCGAATTGGGGGGGTCATGATCTCAGGTTTGACAGGCTGTTGCATTGGTGACTCATAGCCAGAGATTAATTTCCTTTCATGTATCATTTGCAAGCATGCAGCTTTGTGTATGTTTTCTAGGAGTTTGTCTGGAGTGCCGAGTCTTGCCAGAGGGTCGCCCCTCTCAAGGGGGTTTAACCCCCCTGCCCAGTAAGCTGCACGCTGTGTCAGGGACCATGGAGCACGTGTATTTCCTGTTGTTAAGAAAACTCCATGTCCCCAATAGCCACTTGCTTCTTGTTCACTTAATTGAATTTGGTCACCCCCAGTGAGTGAGACTCTAAAAACATACTCCGTCTCTGATTCACTAGGGAGGCGGGAGTATTCTTTCTTTAATTTAGCTAATTCAGTGGCCATGTATGGTATTTCTTTGGTGGTTATGTGGGGATCATGATCCTCTTCATTTATAGAATTATATTCTGTTTTGATGAGAGGTCTCAAGTTGGAGCAACAGTGTTCCCCACAATTTTGCATGTGTTCTAATTCTTTCTGAGAGTATATTTGTTTAATGTTTTATGTCTCCTTTCTTTCTGTTTCTGTGGGTGAATCTGCAGATTTTAAGTTTTTACTTCACCCTTCTGCAAGGGAAGTCTGCAGCAAATAATTCTTTCTTTCCTGTTCTAATTGTGTTTGCAAAGCTTCTACCAAATTTAATAGGGATTCTATTACTGCTTTTTCTTCACTTACCCGTTTAAAATGGGGTGCTATGGCTGCCGAGAGACAGGCCCCCAAAACTGAGCAAAGAATGGTTTTATTTCTGCCCAGTTTATATCTAGCATCATGTTGTAAAGAATATATTCTAGTTACTATGTTTTCAAATTTAAACCAATTATTCTGTGCCCACCTTTCTCCGTCTGGAGAAGGTCCAGTGCCATGTTTCGCTAACAAAGCATAAAATGCATTCTTATCTTTTTCACTCATTTTGTGAAGGGACCAAAACCACTCTCAGGGAGGTATTCTTAAAGTTACACCAAAAGCACAGCTACAACTGTGTTTCCCTTCGCTTCCCTGGAATGGGCGAGGAGACCAAAACTGCCTGGGAGGTTCACCTTAGTTACAAATAGTTGTCTCCTCAACTACACCAAGCAGCCCAAAACACACAAAAAAACCTAACTACAGTCCCATCTTTTGCACAATGAGATCTTTTTGTGAAATCCTGATGACAGGGAGTGCTATTTGCCTGGGTCTATAAAGTTTGTGGGAATTTTCCCTCGCCCCCCTTGCTTTCTAACAGCGCTCACCGAAGTGGTGTGCTAGGTGCGGCTGAGACGAGGGTCCTTCTCCTTTTACAAACTGTATAAAACCCGCAACCCCTCTGTCCATCAAGATCCTGTCCATGACGCCAATTTAATGTCAGGGTCCGCAAATATATGCGGGGAAGCTGATGGTTTGTTTTAAGGATCTCAAGGTGCAAAAGACACAGCAGGGGACAACTCAGTTTACTCAATCAAAAATGCACCTTTACTTAGTGCCAACAAATGCGATAGTGGAGATTTGAAGGGAAATAAAGGATAGCGAGAAAAGAGAAAGAGGAGGTGGGTTATAGCTACCAACAGAGAGACGAAATCCTCGTGGTCTGGCCAATAGATCCGTCTTCTTCTGTGGGGAGATCTCAAAGTCTGTGGTTAACTCAGGGGTCCTTATAGTCCTCTCCGAAGCCACAGGCAGTTGGCCAAACAGGTGGGGGAAATCATTACAGTGTGTTCGTTTTGAGAACTCAGAACAGGTCAGCCGTCAGCAGGTACAGTGTCAACCAGTACAAGTCAGCAGGCGCAGTCTCTTCACCGTGACTTGCCCATTGTTTCTGCTCAGGTTCTGATGTTCCGATAGAAATGCGTGCTGGGTTTTTTCCATCAAACACACCGGCAGGCAGCACTTGGTCAACATCCCACCTCAGCCAGGCCAGAACTCCTGTGCTGAGATTTTAAAGTCCCTTTTAGGGGTTTCAGTCTCTGTCCTTGACGATGGTCGTGAGGCAGATGAGGGATCTTTGGACTGTCTCTTACACATGGGGCCCTGCAGTGTCACAAGGGCCCTTTGCTTCCATGATGCCCTACAGTGTCACAACGGTGGCCTTGGTCCAATGGGGCCCCAAAGTGACACAATGGTCACTTGTTTCCATGAGACCTTGTAGGATCACAATGATCTCCTTGGCTCTGCAGTGTCACAATTGGACTCCTGGTTAAAGGAGACCCCAAAGTGTCACAATGGATCCTTGTTTCCATAAAGTCTCACTGGGTCACCATATTCTCATCAGTTCAATCAGGCCCCACAGTGTCCCAATGGTCTACTTGGCTCAGCAGTTTTGAAATGGCCTTGGTTCCATGAGGCCCTGCTGTGCCACACAGACCCTTGGTTACACAAGACCCCACAGTGCCACAAGGATCCCCTTTGCTTTCATAACACCCAAAAGTGTCATAATGGCCCCTTGGTTCTCGGAGGCCCCTCAATGTCACAATGGACCACTTGGTTTCCTTGGCCTCCCCTGTGTCACAAGGGTTCCTTTATTCCATGAGCCCTTGTAGTGCCACACCGCTCTCCTTGGTTCCATGAGGGCCTGAAGTGTCACAATGTCCCATTGCTTCTATGGGGCCCCAGAGTGCCACAATGGCCCCTTGGTTCCGCAGTATCGCAAAGGACACTTATGGTTCCTTGAGGCCCCAAAGTGTCACAGTGGCCCCTTGTTTCCATGGGGACCCCAGTGTCATAAGGGTCTCCTTGGTTCCACAGTGTGACAATGCACCCTTGGTTACAGGAAGCCCTGCAGTGTCACAATGGACATTTGCAAGGCTGGAACTGCTCTGGAGCCAGGCTGAGAGAGCTGGAGCTGTTCAGCCTGGGTGTGAGAAGGCTCCAGGGAGACATTGGAGTCCATTCCAGCACCTAAAGGGGCTTTGAGAGAGCTGGAGAGGGACTTTGAACAAAGTGACAGGAAAAGAGGGAATGGCCATCAGAGTGACAGGACAACAGGGAATGGCCATGAGGGGAAGGAGGGCAGGTTTAGATAGTATATTGGGAAGAAATTCTCCCAGTGAGGATGGTGAGGCCCTGGCACAGGTTACCCAGAGAGGCTGCAGACTCCCCACCTCTGGCCGTGTTCCCTATACATCATTTTTGGTTACATATTGCAACCTAAGACACTCTGGCACCTTCCTTTCCCCATCAGCGGGGCACAGAGCCAAGGAACCCTAAGGGCATGGTGCAGGGGAGGTTGGCACGGGAGGGTGGAAGGGAAGAGGGTGCTTGCAGTGCTCCATCCCACTGAGATGGGAGCAAAGAAGGTCTCATTGCTCCCCTCACCCAGAGTTGTTCCAGATACATCCCTGAAGAGGTTATAGCTCTGTAAAGGAAGAGCAGGTTGTGAAGAGAGAAAAGATTTGAGACAGCTAAGATTTGAAACATCCAAGGAACCACAAATATGGTGTGTAGCAAATAGTTTGGCATGAAATCAATATTAAACGTCTGTTAATGACGTAGCATCTTGGCTGAAAAATCTCAGCAAGGGCTCCCATTGCAAGTCTAAAGCCTAACTGGTGTTTTTTGTTTGTTTCATGAATGTGCAGCCATCATGATAAAGTCAGACACCATAAAAAGAAGGCTTGCACACCAGATGTGTTTGCTTTATAAAGGATAGAGTACCTTCTCTCCCAGCAATGCACACATGTAATACCAGCTTGGATGCAGCAACAGGAGGCACTGGACCATTTAAATGTACAAATATCAGTCTGTAATGTCAGTGTTGCAGATGAGAAAGTACAATTTGGTGTCTTCTCTGTGTTGAGGGTTATCGTTATTACAGTGTGGGTGGTAGGGGGCTGCTGCATGTAGACATTTGTCCCTACAATCATTGTGCCTTTTAGACAATCTTCCTGTCACTTGACTGTTTCTAGGCTGTCTCTGTGCCGCTAAAAGGAGTTGGACTGTCGCAACACTCCTGCCTGCCACTGTCGAGCTCGTGGAGGAGAAGTGGCTTAAGTACTGCTGATGAGTGTTATCTGTAATTTACCAAGAAAAGCAGAAATTTTCAGGGTTAAAATTCTGCCCTCTCATATCTTTTCTGGGTGCTATTTTATTTTTAATGTACTCTTACAAGGTAGCTTTGAAGTCGTTTCACATAAAAGAGCCTCCAGCCGTACATCCTACAAAACGCACGTAGACCTCATTTAATCATTCTTTTTATTCCTCTGACTCGAGTGTGATCTCTGATCCACTCTCACTGGTGGAGCTGGCACTTTATCTTCATCCAAATTTATTCTTGATCTAATTCAACAGAACACACAGCAGAACAGATTTCCAAAGTGAAATAACAGCCAGTTAAATATTGTTTAAGCCTACCACATACAGAGGCAACAATTTCAATTTCTTCAGAATTATGTTACATCTTCAACAAACACGATGATTCTTCCTCCTCCTCTTTAAGACCCCATCTAAGTCACAGCATGCCCACTGTAGGCCAGACGTATTTTTATGTGATCATTGCTACACCTTTTCTGTTGGAGTGATTTTTTTTTCATCAGCAGGTTGTGGGATGGGTTTTGTTTTTTTCAAGCAGAAGGTGGGATGGTTCTGGTTGGAACATGAGCTCCTGAGTGGGGAACTTCACCAGCTCAGTAACAATGAAATTTAGCATTTTGGATCCCGTGGTTCCCAGACCACAGAATTCCCAGGTCATGTGTATTCCTGCACTTGTTTTCATCAGAATGAAGTGCAGAGATCAGCAGAAATGCATTTATTGCTCACTTTCATGGAAATACTACTCAGCCTGCAGAAGGAAAATGCTTTGAAATTTATTACTGTCCTGAAATTTTGGGTCAGGTGGGAATTGTTAGAATTGTTACCTTTTCCCATCTACCTCTGTATGAATAGAACTGTAGGTCAGCTAAAGTGCAATTGGATTTAAAAGCTGGGATGTCTTTTTCTCATTAGACAGTAGATGAAGTAGCAAAAAGGTCTCCATTGCACTGATTCATCTGTGTGAAATAACTTTGCAAGAAACTTTTTTATTTAAGTGTCCCTTTCCTTTCTTCAATAAGCAGCTTCCTAGAAAGTAAAAGAAAAACATTATTAAAGCAAAGTGTGTCCTGGATCAATCAAAAATTATTCTTTGTCATCTAGGTGGTATTTCTTGATGTGGTTTTTGCTAGAAAAGGCACTTCGGAAAAGGAAAAGGATCCCCACCAAATCTTAGCCGTGCAATAATACCTTGTTCAATTATCCTAACATTTTTGTTCCCAAACTTAGAAAATGATAAAAGTATAACAGATATCTTCATTTTATAAGGATATTCTGTATGAGGTGCCTGTCAAAGCAAAATCACATACAAACCTGGAGTACTCTGGCCTTCAACCTTTGATTTAGTACAAAGGAGAGAATCACAAATGGTCACAGACTTCATAAGTTAGCAGCAGCGGTGCTGTCACAATTGTGCCATGACTATGACATGTCATTTCCTCACCGTGATTAACTGTGCTTTACCAGAAACCCATTTTTCAGTAGAACAAAATGGGAGAATTAAGTTTCCTTTCTGTTTCACTTTGTCCATTGTGACCATAGACTTCAGCCCGTCTGATCCAAATTGGTTAAATGTTAGAGCAATTTGGCCTCTTTTCAGCTCCAGTCTTTACTTCCAGCACCTGAAGATGGTGAACTCTGTCTTTCTAAAGGGTAAACTCCTTTTTATTTTCTGTTATGTAAGCTAATTTGTGAGGGGTTCTCATAATGTCATGTCTGCAAGGAGATGGCAACGAGTGTCTTAAAGTTCAGGCCAAACACGGGCATTTGCTGTTCGTGCTGTAGGATTAATTAGCACTAACTTAGCTCTTTTCCAAATGTCCACAATCTACAATTCAGAAAACCGAAAGTCTCATCTACAAGTGATCTGAGACCTTAGACAAATTCCACCAGAAGTGTATTTAGACCAGACATTGGGATTCCTCTGGTGAATCTCTGGCTGTTCCATTGATTCATTATTTTTTTACTTAGCCTTCAATTCTTTCTCCATTAGTGGCTGTCATATTGCTTACATTTTTATGAGGGCATGACACCTAATTATTACATTTGGCAAACTCTGACATAGCCAAATGCTTTTTAATAAATAATAAGGTGTTACTGAATGAAAGCTACTCATATTTTCACCTCTGTTCTCCCTGTGCTGTGTTGCAACCTCGACTCAGAGATAACCAGACCAACCAAATCCAACACAAGTAAACTTAAACGAGATCCCGAGATCCAGTTCCTTTTCAGGATAATGAGATGATAATTTATGCATAAAGAAGCATTTAATGAAATTATTAATTCTGTTTCACCCAGCTCTGAAGGATGGGGGATCAAGCACAGCTCACTAAGGTTTGTTGCAGCATTACTTGGGCAATTTAGATGTGATTCCACCTGTGCCATAAGTTATGATCAACTTTGATTCTCCACATTGCACTCGAGTGATTCCTGTGCTGGGTTAATTTCCACAAGGGCTTTCTGATTTGGTTTGGTTTCTTTCTTTAATTTGCTAATGTGTCTGTTCTCTGGACGTCCATCTGATTATATTTGCTCAGATAACCTATTCATCATGGGAACCAGTGATTTTTCTTTTCATAACTTGGTTATCTTTGAGCACTTCATCACAAGAAGTTTTTCCTCAGTGACAGATCAACATAATTTTGAACCATGTCTTGCTCAGTTTTTGCCAAGCATGGTTCAAGATTGCCTCAGTATATTCTTGGTCTATCCAAAAATTGTTCATCAGAGGCTGCCAACTTTCTCAGGGTCCCTGAAATTTCAAGTTGGGTAACAGCGAAAGAACATACCTGTGCCCACAATGCTTTTGGAATCTCTTTTCACTTACATCCAATATTCATGGTAGTTCTCAAATAAGTTGGTTTGAAATAATTTGATTCTCTTCAGGCTGAAACAGTACAGGAAGAATTGATTTCAAATGTTGTGCGGGGTTTTGTTTGTTTTTTGTTGTTTTTTTTTTTTTGTTGTTTGTTTTTTTTTTTTTTTTCTTTTTTAAATTAAGGTTCCTAGAATCACAGAGCAAATGAAATGCTGCAAAGACATATTCTGCCTTGGCCAAAAGGAAGAATGTTTTCAAGATCAAGGGCATAGATGGGTTTGCCATTCTCCAACACATAAGGGGAAAAAATATCCAACAAAACAACAGTATCTTATTTTTTTTATGGTTAGATCATGCCAGAGACTTGTGAGCCAGCATTCCCAATCCCAGTATCAATTTGTCCACGGCTGTGAGTGCTTCCCTGACAGGGAACACAGGTGTGCTCTCCTGTGGTGCAGCCAGCACCAGGGCTCAGGGCAGTGCTGGTGGCTGCAGGTGATGCCTTAAGATTTCAGCTTTTATATTTTTCATTTATTTGCAATCCTGCAGTTCTTTAGTGTATAACTCTAAACTCCACACACAGGGTGAGCTGCTGCTTCCCCATTTTGCTCTGACACAACAATTCCTCCCCAGGCCTGGGGATCAAGGGCACCTCACTGCCTCAGGACTGTGAGATGGAAACAAAAGTGAGTTGGGAGGAGCAAACTTGAGGTAAATTGCTTCATTAGCTGAAGCTGTAATTGCAAGATTAACCCCCAATATGCAAATGGACCAAACTTATACAAGTGTGAAAACGCATGACCTGTGGTCATTTTTGGGTGCAGCCCTTGGGGGGCTTTGTCTGCCCAAACTGTACCTGAAGCCCCTCCAAAAAATATATTTATTATAAAATTAAAGAACAAAAATAAATATATTTTTATTCCCTTAACTCTGCTTGGCCTCTGTTTTTAGGTAGCCCCAAAACAGCACCACAGGAGCCATCCCTGCCATGCCAGGTGGATCCCTTGGAGCTCCTGGTGAGGGATAGTCTCCTATTTGTGTGCTCACAGCTCCCTGTGCTGGTGATCTCTGCTCTTTTCTGTGCCACTAGGCAGCAGAGGGAAGACCTGGCTCTGATCAGGAAAGAGGAGTGAGCCAGGGCACAGCAGCTCTGCCTGGCAGCAACTCAGAGCTCATCTCAACCCTCCAATCATTTGGGATCTACCCTCTGCTTATATATTACTGCTGATTATATCTTAATGAATGGAGTTGTCATGCACAGGGTAGCGAACACATTAATTAAATTCTTGGTAATTTTCATGACTCTGGGCCTGCAATGATAAAATACTGCTACCTTAGTTATTTCTCCTTAATTGCCCCTGGCTTCCAGGTGAGTCCACAGTGGATTTACTGCACATGTGCATTTGCAAGCAGTGGCAGGGGTTACAGGAGCTGGGTGAAACAAGTAAACTGTAACACATGCAAAAAAAGTTTTAAAATTTCAAACAGAAATAGGTAACTTTAAGGGACTCCTCTTTTTTTTGAAAGCACCAATCACAGTGGTGGTTAAATACACACCAGATCTGTGCTTTCAGACAGTTCAGATGTAATTTTACCAGCCCTTTGAGAATTAATTTTGTGCCTTTCCATCTATTCCATGTGTAATCTATACATTCTCACTATAAAAATATTAGTTGGTGGGGTTTTTTTGGTTTTTTTGTGTTTTTTTTTTTTTCTGGTTCACGTCTTGCTAAATATTTTATGCCAGTAGCTTGCACTGAAAACAAAAAACTGCAACACTGAGGAGAAAAAGAAGAAAAAGCTACTCCTGCTCTCTCTGTTCCAATGTGGAGAATAAAGGAGGAGACTTAATCAAATGGATACATCCTTTGGTGTACGTAACAGCCTGGCACTGGTATGAGTTCTCTTCTGAGCTTTGTAAATGAAAGTCAGGAGTTCAGTGGAGTATTGTAAACTGCATCAGCTGGGGATTTATAAAGGGAATATATGGCCAAAGGATTCTCCTTCAGGGCTTCAGCTGCTCAGGAAATGGGCAGCCTCATGGAATACAGACAGAGGCATAGAAATATTCAGAAACTCCCAAGTTTTGTTAAAATGGAAAAGGGAAATACTTCAAGGGTAAGTTGAACTGTGGTTTTTTACTGGATATTTCAGGAAGAATGGAATATAATAACAAAATAAGCTCTTATAATGATGACTATTAGAAAAGTGCGGATCAAATGGTTAAGCTGTTCTGCCATTGTTCACAAATCTCTGGCCTTCTTTTTTATTATCTGAATAATGCTTCTGCAATCCTGTAGCCCAGGAATAAATCCCTGCCCATGGTAAGAAAGCTGAGGAAATCTCATTGTTTTGAACATTTTTTAATTAGTTTGGATGAAGGGGGGAAAAGCCAATTCAGGCAAAACAAGAATAGTTCTCAGCAGAACTTGTTCTGTGTTTCCTTTCACCTGACTTAAACCAGAAGCAGATTTTGAAAATAAGCTTATATTAATTTCAGAATCTTCTAAAGTATGGGGTGTTTTGGGACTCAGATGGTTTGAAAAGGACATGAGATGAGTCTGAAAAGTTATATGAAGGGATATTTTAGTATGTGGTTCGTTCCTCCTACCTCAGGCATCGGGATGTGGACTACCAAGGTTAGAATGACCCTGTTTTCCTCTTCCCATCTTGTTTTTGCTTTGTTTTTAAGCAATTCTTTAGTTTTAAGTACCTGTTCTACTTAAATCTACCTTAAATCTACTTTTCTTTTAGCAGTCACAGTCCAATTTATTTTGTATTCAGTTACCTGAAGGCCTCACTTGTGCCCATAAATAAAATAAATTAAAACAGAATCCGAGTTTTAAGTCTGCTTCCTGGCAGTTATTCACTACATTGAATGCAATGTAATTAATTACTCAGTTTCTTAAGAGACTTGTAATGCTGGATATCTTGATACATCTGGACTGGAAAAGCAATATTTGAATTTCTGTTCTTATTGCTGGATTTCTCCCCATTAAAAAAAAAAACACAGACCCATGCTACAATTATTTATACTATTTAGCCACGGCTAGGGGGTGATTGCAGATCTATGGATTCACAGATAGCAATCCTTTCATCACCCAGTTGTGTGTTTCACGAGCACAGGATTTGGAGATTGTGACAGTTGCCATGGCACCCACATGTGTGCCAGGAAGATTGTTGGGAAAGGGTGATTTATGTTCACAACAAACTGAATTTAAAAAAAAAAAAAAAGAAAGTGATCAGAAGTGAATGGTACATTTTAAGCTGAAATAATTTTTTTTAGATGTTTTTTCTTTTTGCTGTGAGGCCAAAGTTGTGATGCTCCATAAAAAAAAAAAAAAAAAAAAAAAAAAAAAAAAAAAAGCTGATGTGGAGATGTAATGGCTTGGACATGGGTCTGAGGTGGAGCTTTAGCACCCCTGCTGTTTCCTGCTCCCAGGCTCCAGAACATCCTCACAGAGTGCCAACGCCACTGTCACTCCTGGTAAAACTTACTTGGAGGAGGGATAAATGAAGACTGCTAATAGCTCTCCTCTAAAATTCACAAAATATCCTTTTTATTGGTGTGGCCCCTGGCCCAGCAGCTACAAATTACACTTCTGATTTCCTTCTTGTCTCCACGGCTGAACCCGAGTGGTTTGGGAAGAGTCAGGGTTCATTTCCTGGAGAAGAATGGGCAGAGCCAGCACTTCATCCTCAGCTTTGCCCTCCCTGGGGCTGAGAGGATGCAGCTGGAAATGCTCCCAGCTGTGGCATTCCCTGCTGGAAGGAGGAGGCTGGGATGGGCCAGCCTGGGATGTGCCAGCAGGGAGAGATGAAACCCAAATCCAGGGTCAGGGACTGCCCCGGGCAGGGGCACAGCCAGAGGGAGCAGGAAGCCTCTTCCCTGCTTTAAAAAAAGAAAACCTTTCCTCTTGAAGTTTGCATTCATTCTTCCTTCCAATTAAGGGAGGTGACCACTTAATTCCAACTAATTAGGGAATTTTTTAGATCCATTCTCCACTGTGCATGCCAGATCCGTGCCTTACCTTTGCCGTGAACTCTCACAGATTAATCGTTCTTATTGCATAGTTTACTTTGGTTCAATGCTTATTTTCTTTTGACTTCTAATTGACTTTATGAGTGCTTTTATTTGTATTGTGTGACTCTTTAAAGTGAAACTGGTAATATTGGGGATTTTTCAGTAAAAATTCCAAAACACCTACAGAAAACTTTGCTATTATGTGGCTAAATTTGTTTTCTAAGAGATTATAATATGGAGGACTTAAAAAAAATTATATGTAGGCCAAAGGCTTTTGTACTCAAAATTTTCCAATTTCCCTGAGTTGCTGCTTCTCAGTTCTAGTTAGTTGTTTTCCCTTTGTTTTCATGCTATTTGACCATGTTCTGTTTTCTGATCATCTGGGAAGACTTTGATTTTGAAAAGAGGCTTCTACCTGTGAGGACTGAGATAAAAAGCCTCAAAACATGAATCCTGAAGATCCAAAAACCATGAAGGCAGAGGTGAACGCAGCTCTATAAAATGTTCCCTAAGTGTGACATCATGCTTGATCTTTGGATTTCACTTTCTGCAAGTCCTCTGTTTGCTCAGGGTTTTAAGCCATGCCAATTCTCATGTGCCATTGCTTATCTTTGGTGCCAAAGATGGGCAAATGTGGTGTAAAAATGCACTTCCCAGCAAAACAAAGAGAGTGGGGCAGATGGGAACCTCTCCTGCCATCTGAGAAATGAGGGAATACCCAAAGTTTTCCTCTCCTTCTCTTCATTGTGTTTTGTCATCCATCAAAAGAGGCAAGGTTGGTGCTGTATTTCACTTTTAAACTGGTTGCACCAACAGCTGGAGTAAGTTCTGTGCAGTTCCCTGTGTCTGCCAGCCAGGCCAGGAAACCTGACCTCCTGTAAGAACACTTCAAATAATCATCTCCATACTTGACTGTACAGGAACATAAAATGCTGGTTTAATTATTCTTGCTGTGAGTTGATTGTCTTTTACATAGGATTTTGTTTTCCATCTGAATTCCTACATGTTTTCCAGTGGAATGGTGAAATATTTAAGCCTCTGGCCGTAGCTAAAATATCCCCTATACACTTAGCAAAGCAGTTTATTGTCCCTATGGCATTATAATGATGCAAAGTGTATTTTCTCTCTTAATAAATATATCATTAATCCATCAATAATACAAGATTACTGTATATCCTTTTCTAATTTTAACTTGCTATCTTTAGTAGTGAAGTAGAAAGCTTGGTTGGGGTTGTTTTTTTTTTTTTCCCTTTTATTCAATTTCTTCTCTGCCTACAACCATTTTCTCATTCAGTTTAACACTTACGCAATTTACGCAGTGTCCATCTCCTACCCTGCAGAGCAAGAATCTTCTACTTAATAAGAAATACTTATTGGCACATAGCTTTGATTCATAAAGAGAATGTTTCCTTGAGAGACTAATTGGTTTGGGATTTTCTTTTTTTCTGCTTACCAAAGGAGCTTATCAAGTTCTTTTACAGAATCCTTAATATTGTTGTTTTTCTTCCTTGAATGTGAATAAGCGCTACAGTCTGGAGGAAAACTGACTCCTAACTTATCTCTCTTTCTTGAAATCAAAAAATGCCTTTCACAAAATGGGAGTTACAACTCTGTTTTCAGGGAAAAAAAAAATTCTATATTGTTGAGTCCTGTAAACAAGATGATCCCTGTGACTGCAAACTGTGTTGGTTCAAAGGCAGCTGGGTCCCCTTGGCCCTTTAGAGAACAAGTCAGCCTGGAACAACATCTAATAATTCAATAGAGTTATAGGTCAAATTTGTTGGGCTTACAGCGAGAAAATATTTTAAAGGCTGATGTGCTGATGGTCTGTCAATATTAGGAGTGGAGTGGGAATCAGGTAGACAAATCTAGTGGGTATTTGTCTAATTAGCAGTGACCTGTATTAAAGCAGAGCTGCCTGAATTAAATTAGTTATTGCTCATCTGGTACTAACTTCCTTTATATCTGAGAATCTGGCAAATCTCATCTAGAATGCCAATTCTATCCTTCTGTCTTTTCCTCTGAGGTATCTTTTTCATTTAATAATGAGTTCCTTCATTGTTTTTAAGTTTAGAACAGAGCCCCTTTTTGGGAAGGGGGGTAATTTTTTTTTAAATTTATTTACTGAAATATGTAAATAGTTCTTTTGAGGGAAAGCAGTAGGAGAGGTGAGGTCTTCAGGTGGTATCAGATCTGTTGCCTTCAAACATAAAAATAAAATACTGAGTGGCAAGGTAGCATCTGAAAACTTCTCTGTCCCAGAAGATTTTAAAAACTAATCTGCAGCATTTAGCATCTTGCTGTTTTAAGCCTAAGCCTCTTTTGCGGGGAGATTTATGCTGCTACTGGCCATCCTTCTCCCTCTTGGGGTTAATACCTTCCCTTTGTTCTCATAAATCTGAGTTTGCCTTGAGTTGCTGACCACCCAAAGCTGGAGCAGCTTTAGGCTCAGCTTTGCAGAGAGTTGAGGAAGTGAGGAGAGGCTGCTGTTCCTGTGAACTCTGCCAAGATGACTTGATAAACCGGCAAGGAAATTAATATACAAGGGTAGAAGGGATTACAGATAGAGATAGAAGGATTAGGCTTTGCACTAGCAGCGAGACTTGCTGTAAAACTGTTGCTTCAGGCTTTTGTTTATTATTTGGAGAAATTCTATTTAAATGCAGATTAGATTTTCTACCTAGAAGTACAACTTAGTCTTTGTTTAGAAACTCCACAAAGAAGAATGAACACAGGGCTCTTGTTTTCATTTCTTGGTGAACTTTGACAGTCACGTTGCTTATCCTGTTATCTGGATTAGATATGCAAGCTCTGGATACAGGAATTGGAGCAGTTTGTTTAGAGACCCGGGTTTAATTAATCAGTGTAAGATTACCAAATTGCCTTGGGATGAAAAACTGCGCCAGAGAAGTTGTAATTGGCCACTGACTAAACAGAAGGGCCCAGCGCTGCACTGGGTGTTTGGGAGGGGAAAAAGGCGAAGAAGAAGAAGCAAGAAATGAATTAGACAAGTAGATTTTGTGACCTGTATACAGCTTTTTTTATTTTTTTTTTTATTCTGGGATCAATTTCCTTGGGAAGTGACATTTTGTCTTCCTTAGAAGTAAAAACAGTGCTTTAGCAGAGCTGATGGGTTTACAAAAAGTAGCCTGAAAAGTCTTACCTTTAAACGGATTCCTAAATACTCAAAAAATATATTTTTCCATATTGCAATAGATTTTTTAAATTTTTCCATAAAAATCTCAGTTAATTGTAGCTAAGGAAACATCCCAATCACCCTCCATGGGTTTATTTTTATTCCTTTATCCATTCTTCTTACATCTTGTCAGCACATCTCCAGCAATCCTCACAGATCTTCTCAAAATTATGATAAATTGATAATTAACACAACTAAGACAACTTTTTGTTAATCATCTCATTTTTTCTGTGCAAAAAGACCCTCCACATATCATACTAAAAACACTGATTTCAAGGGATATTTTAATTTCACCTATTTCTTCCACCCCAGCATAATTTGTGACTTATCCACCAAGTTTCAGGACAGAAAATCCACACAGTGATTGGCATGAAATGTCACTGGGATTCATGTACAGAAGCAGAAATGAAATATGTTTCAGGATTTGAGATTTTGACCCAATTTTAGAAAAGCATGGGTAGTTTGGATTGTTATTAATATCTACTTATCTTATCTATCTATCTATCTATCTATCCATATATATATATATATATATATAAAGATGACTTTTTCTTTTTTGTCTAATATGTCAGATGGCAGCCAGATTTGGCTGACTGGAAATCAAGAGTGCCCTCTGAGCAGATTTATTTCACCAGCCATAGAACTTGTGCAGTAATTTTATATTGGTCATTTAGCATGGAAATAACGAGCCAATGTAATGCATTTAATGTGGTCATGGTGAACCATTTGGCAAGGTAAAATTTTAGTATTATCAGGTTCATAAAAGCTTGTGTTTTGAGAATATAATGAACATTTCTCCATGTATTATCCAGTTTTGTTATGAAGTGGAGAAAATATGAAGATAAAGTCTTTGATTTAAAGATGTTGATGAAGCTTGTTGCCTCATGGCATTTTAGGTGCCCTGTGGCTTTTTTGCTCCTTTCTTTATTTCTTTTTGATGGACAATCTAAAGCAGTAACTAAAATAATAATAATTAAAAAAAAATCTTCAGAAGGTAAAGAACTCTGGACCAATAATTTACAAGAAGTAACAAATTCTTGGGAGCTCACACACTCCATTCAAAGTATCACAGCTATTTAAAAATCTGAATTGATAAATTTTTTTTCTGTGCTGCCCCTTCACAGGGAGCCCAGTTGTTTTTCCTCCAGTTGTTTTACCCATTTTTGGTAATATGATAAGCTGTGCACAAAATAAGTCAGAAAAAAGTGTATCTGTGATGAACATGATATGTCGGGTGAGTGACAGAATTTGCCATATATGTCCGAGGAGAAAGTACTGAATCCCAGAGTCAGCAGTACAGGAATGTCACATTCTGGAATCGTACAGAGCCACTGGATGGACTGAAAGGTAATTACTAGAACAGCCTCTTTTCCTTTAATGCATCATTTCACAGTCGCTTGTTCTCTTAAACTATATCAGATACTTACGAGGTTTTTTGAGAGTTTCTTGTAACACCCTATTAATTGACTGGAATACAGCAATTACCAGTTTTGATTTGACTATGTGCTTGAATCTGTGTGCTCTGGCCAATATTTTTTTTTAATACTTATTTTCTATACCTATTTTAATTTTTTGGCAGTTCTTAGTTACCATTTCATGCAGGCCGGCAAAAGTTACGAGCTCAAACTTTAGTTGTGTTTAGTTGTGAACATTTTTTAACAGGTTTTTGTTTGTTTGTTTGTTTGTTTGTTTGTTTTTTGTTGTGGTTTTTTTTTTTTTTTTTTTTTTTTGTGAGTTGGAGAGAGAAGCCTTCATTCTGGCTGCTTACTGTGAGCCTGTGGAACTTCTGAAGCAGTTGTGTCTAAAAAATCTTTGGACAAATGGCCTTTCTAGTGGGTACTTAGAGTCCAAATTAGAAAATGCAGTTTGCTGAACTTCCTCTGAGGTGGCCAGCACCTTGTTACTTGTGAAGATGGAACTTTGCAATTAAAAGCCTGGCGTTAAAATCTGATGGACCAGAACTCCTTGGGAGTGCATCTTGCTTTCCCCACTTCCCTTTTCTCTTTCATGAAAGGATAGATATTAATATCTGCTTTTTTCCCCTCTTCTTTTCTCTGGAATGAGAGAAATATGACCATTCACTTCAGAGCTCTTATTTTTCAAGTCGTCACAAGTCCAGGGGCCAAGTGCCAAGCTCTTTTGTTGGGAGTTGGATACCCCTTCTTCTCCTCCTGCTTTGGAGCTGTCCTCAAGCCCATTTACACACTCTGCTACATAATTATATTGATCTAATCTCTGCTTTCATGAAATGCCAAGCTCTAACCCATTTTTTCTGTGCTCCTTAGTTCCCCTGAAGAGTCTTTCTTGTGAAAAGGGGTGTGAGCTCATCCAGGGGGATTTGATGGCTGTGGCTTCAGTGATCACACAGCTCACCAGCCCAGCTGCAGAGTCACTGCCCTGAGCTCCCTGCTGCTGAGGAGCCCAGGGAATTCTGAGCTTTCTGCCATCTCCATGATAACCATTTGTAAAGTCACTTTCCCACAGGTGATGATGGTGTTGGAACTAGAAAGGGAGAGCAGAGTTGCTGCTCTCAAAAGTGTTTCCTGCATTCTTCTGCGTGTGTCCCGTTCCCTTCTCTTCATTGTCAGTCTCTGCACTTGGCTCATTCCCCAAGGACAGGAGGGTTTGGCATGGAAACTGCAGCCTGTCTGCAGAGCTTAGGGAGAAAAGGGTACCGTGTTGGAAGTTTGTGCATGAATGGGACAGGACTACTAAATACACTTCTCAAATCTTTATTACAAATCAACCTCAGAACAAAGTTTACAATGTTCCTCGAGTCTTTATTGCAGCATCAGCCTCATAACAGGGTTTGAGACAATTGAAAGATGGCAACAGCTCTTGTCTGCCAGCATCAGCCAAAGATCTCTCTGTCACAGGGCATTTTAGAAGTTTTCCAGCCAATAGCATGTTGCTAAAGCTCACAGACAATTGTTCTAGCCAGTCACTTAAAACACACACACACCTGCTTCAAACAATGCTTGCTTGGATGCTTTCTGTTTATAATACATAATACTCCATTATTAAACTTAAAACCTACTATATTGCTAAGCAGATTTTTCTGCAGCCTTAAGGTCTATCCTGGCCAAACCTAAGTCTCAGACTATTGTTTCATGTCCGCGCTTGCTGTACTGTTGTAACTTTTCCTACTTTCAGGCTTGACAGCTGCAGCTAATTCCAAGTTTTTCTGCTCCTTCTGTTTCTGGGGCCTGCTTTCACAGCTTTCTGAAAGCCACCTTACCTTTAATATTCCCCACAGGTACAACCCATGGCAGAAACAGACAGGGAAAAAAGGCTGCAAAACAAGTCACTCATCAGCCAGGGGTAACAGCAGCACAGTTCTGAGAAACACTCATGTA
The DNA here is from genome assembly GCF_029207755.1 of Chamaea fasciata. NCBI lineage: Eukaryota > Metazoa > Chordata > Aves > Passeriformes > Sylviidae > Chamaea > Chamaea fasciata. The sequence goes on from NW_027094181.1 coordinate 150,720, forward strand.
GTTGTGCATTTCTCACTGCAAAAGGGCCAATCTATTTTAACTTACATAAAAATAATGAGATTTTACAGTGGGAACAGTTGTAACTATAGTCCAGTCCATTTAAAAAATGGACTAAAATTTGATTCCGAGAAGCACTTTGAGGAATCTCTAGAATTGGTTTACCATGTAAAATTTTATGAAATCATTACATTTCATTACATTACAGTTAGTGCTAATTTTTAAGATATATCTTCTGGAAAGTTTTGGCACTGTAAGAAATCATCAAAGCTCATAAAATTCTCAGATTTTTAGTGGTTTATTAAAATAATGAGCTCTTCATCACTGTAAGACTATTCAAAGTACATTCATGAGTTTTTTTGATGTTCTGTTTGGTTAGATTTAGTAAGGACAATGAAAGACAGCTCTTCAACATTCCTGTATTTTTGTTGTACATTTTGAAATGGGCAGCACAGCTCTTTGGTGGTGGGGGAAAACTGAGTTTTTGCTATCATGTTTCATCATTTGGGTTTCTTTGAGTTTCTTTGAGTGCCAAGGACATCATCCCCTTCTCCAACAGGGAAGCTTTAAAAACTACATCTAATATAGTATCCAGTGCTCAAGAGTATAACAATCTGGTTTAAGTTATCTCATGTTGGGCACCCAGAAATAATGAAATAATGGAGGCTGCATAATTTTACTCAATTTTTTTAAATCCTCAGTTTCCCAGATGCAAATGGCCTCAATAAAGCAAATAATTCAGGTGGGATATTATTCATGTTCATGAAGCTTTTGATTGTGTTGTGAAAACAACAGAGTACATGAGGAAATGAATAAATCTGCATTCAACACAAGGCTTTGAAAATATTAATTAAAAAGGTGTATGGCCACATGCTGATTAGAGTAGATAAAGAGAAATATTGAATAACTACTTACTCTCTGAATTGGGCCCAAGGGTCCAATGAGAAAAATAGTATATGATAATTTAATTAAAGTTTGCATCAAAATACATTTACACAAGGGTCCTGAATTAATATTGCAGAGTTTGCACTTTCTAACTCTCCATTGCTTCCCTGGGAAATACTGGATCCCTTTTGGTACAGAGGTTCTTCATTGGGACATCCGGTACTGATCAGACCTTTGGTACATTCACCTCACTGAAGGTCTTAGTTCCAAGGCATTCATAGAATAAATAAGCATTTGAATCTGGGGGAAAACAAACAAACAAACAAACAAACAAAAAACCCACAAAACCAACAAAAAAAAAACCACCACCAAAACCAACAAAAAAACCAACAACAACAAAAAACCCCCACCCACCCAGATATTGATAGCAGCACATTTAGAAGCACAATTCAGGTGGGTTCTGGAATATGATAGAAAGAGGGTAAAGGGAGGTGGGATGTTCTGAAGGAATCATCCAGATAAATCTACATATTTACAAACACTTGGGTACTGATATTCATTGCTATATCAGTATATAAGATCCTCTGTAAAATATCTAGGCTGAGCCGAGCGAGTTTTTTTATTTCCTGGACAGGTCTGGGCTACTCACTGTTTTTTTCCCCCTCTTTTTCCCTGGGGAAATTTGGTAACTCAAGTCCTGACACTGCATATTTACTCAGTGTAACAAGAGCAGGAGCAGGGAAAGGGCTCTGGTGTGTACAGAATTAGGAGACAAGTACATGAAGGGATGGATAAATGGAGTCACAGTCTGACAGAAAAGGGGCCATGTCCAGTCCACAGCAGCCACTGCTGTGGAGGAAGGAGAATTCTCCCCGTGCTGAAGCTGGGGACAAAACAATAACTTGCCGAAATAATAATAGTTAGAATATTGACTATGATGCCATGATCAGTTGTTTCATTTCAAGTGTTTCTGGGCTTTACAATAAATCTCCAAACCCCTGTTACAATCACAGTGGTGCCACATTCATGACAGTATCTTTGTGCTTTCCATTTCCACTGGATAATGGACTTATAACTACAAAATGGATTTAGTTTTTTTCTATTGTAACAGCACCTGAAACACGTCATAAATGCTGTTATATCCAGTTGCTTTTGTAATTCAGATAATATACAGATAGGTAGCAGGCGTGGTGTAACAGAGCAGTAGATCACCCCAAACCTGCTGTTATCACGGGGATGGTGACAAAAAATAGCAAATTAAATAAATTAGTGTTGCACTGTGCAGCACTACAGCAGGGCCATGTGCTGCATGGATGTACTGATAAGCAGTCTGTGGCCCCAGAGCTCTGAATTCTGAATTTCTGCAGAGCTCTGAATGTCCCTGGCACTCCCTGTGCTCCTCTGTCCCCAGCTCTGGGTATGGAAACGAGGACCAGCAGAGCCCTAATGATTATTTCTGCCTCAGGGTAGAAGGTAAGAAAAAGGACCTGTGAGTGTGAAAAAGAAAAATACTCAGTGTCAGGAACCTCCCTATTTGGGGAGATGGAGTCGGGGATTTATTATTTGTTTGTTTTGCCCCCCAAGACTTTCATGTCCTTTTCTGCAGGAGTTCTGCAGTCATTCCAGTTTCATCTTCCAGCATTCCAACAGCCCAGTCTGTGGGAGGCTTTTTCCCAGCCATGATCAATTATTCTCTGTCAGAATCCAAATCTGCCTTTTCAAGTCTGATCATTTGTGATGAATTTATTCTGTTAACATGGGCCTGAATAGAAGCAATAGAGGATAATAAATTAACTTTGAGCATATTAATGACATCTCTAGACTATGGGTGAATTAAGGAACAAATAGATGAAATAGGTTCAATAACAGGCTGGTGAACACTTAGTCAGCAATTGACTGGTAGCTTTTCATTTAGGTCCTTTTATATCCTATGGTTAATTAAAAAACATAGAAAGATTTAAAGCAGCCCTTTGGAACACAGACTGAGTCAAAACTTCTCCTGCCATCCACAGGAACTGTAGGAAAGGTGGTTGTGAAATGCAGTTTGATGAAGCTCAAGGAACATCACCTTCAGAAATTCAGGTTTGAACCCTCTCAAAAAGAAATCTGTGCCAAAAGTGTTGACAGCTTTCTATATGGCATCTGCCAGAGCAGCACTTAACCCAGACTTAAAATATCCTTTCTGTAGGACTTCAGGAAAAATAAACATAAATTATGGGATTTTGTGGGTTTATGAACTAGAGATTAGGTTAGTTCAAGAATTTTCACACCCAGCAAGAACTGCTGGGATTTATTTGGTTACCTCCAGTGTGTGTCTGCCCTGACCAGGATTTCAAAACTAATTTGAAACTCGGACTTTCAAAAGAGCTGGATGCTGAAGTTTAGTGACTTTGTGAGAACTGATTTTCTTAAATCTAAACCTAAGAGAGCTCCTGTCCCATGCAGTAGAGAAATGGCTGATTGAGGCTTATATTCTAAAGGAGGTGATAAGTTCCCTGACAAGTCTGATTGCTAGTTTTTAACCTTGTTAAATAATATATGTTAGGCTTTTATTAGCCTAGGCATATTCATGCCAAAGCTTATCAAACAGGAGTGAACGTTAAATTTTTTTGAAAAGACAGCTATGGTTCAATGTATAAAAATATGAATATAAGGAGGTCTGAGTCAAAACTTGACACCTACTCTCTGAAATTTGAAGGTCAATAAATTTATATCTCTCCTCAGAATCCTTACACAGACACACAGACAGTGTGTGGTTATAAGAAGATGTTTATATAATTGAGCTTATAAAAGCAGAATTTAAAGATCAATCAGTGTCTTTATTTCCATTTTAAAATATTTCCAAGTAATGAAGTTTAATTTCACGAACAATTGGATACCTCATGAAGTTTAACTTAATACCCCCACAGTTTTCTATTCGTTATGCTCTGTGTAATTAATTGTAGTAGTAGTAGTAGTAGTAGTAGTAGTAGTAATAATAATAATAATAATAATAATAATAATAATAATAACAACAACAATAACCACTGCCCTGTTTTCAAGAATCATAGTCCTCATGGCTGCAGGTCACAGAACCACTCCTGACAGCTGTTGCAATGGGCTGACAAGATGCTGTCAGCAGCTGCTCACTTCCATTCCTTTGGCTGATCTTACTGACACTAAAATCTTCCAGAACAATCACAGCTATCACTGTTTCCTAACAATGTCCTTTTAAAATTATCCATGCTAGGAGAAAATGTTCTGTAAAGGATTGTGTCAAGTGTTGATCTGGCCTAAATTATTCCCATCATTTGTCAATTGTCTAGGGGCTGATAAAATCATATGTTTTATGGAGAACCACATAAGTTTAGTAATGCTGCTAGCTAAAATTCCACTGTTTTTATATTTTTAATTGAAATTCACTCTGGAGAACATATATATATAAATATATAAATATATAAATAAATATATAAATAAATATATAAATAAATAAATAAATATATATATATATATATATCCTGTCAGCAAAACTCCTTGATGCCCAAAAAACTTCTTAATAGTTGGAGAAGGCTCATGTGAGTGAGATGAGGAACTTCCAATCAAACAGAAAAATTTCAGTGGAGAAGCTGGTACACAAGGGACTGTTAAAGAGCTGGTAGCTGTGACAGCGTTCCCTCAGTAGGATGCTGCCCAAATTTCTGAAGGTGCCAGCAATGCCTATAATGGCCCAATTAGGAAGTTGGAGCCATCTCAGTCAGTGATTTTGAACTCTCAGGTAAATGATGGGAACTGTAGTTTTCAGGAATCTTTTTGTTGTTGTTGTTCAAATGTCTGCTGAGAATGAGGCTCTGAGCTGATGTGCAAAGATTGCTCCAAATCACTTGGAGCCACGCTCCAATGCCTGACTGGAGCACAATGAAGTTTGGATTATGCTGTTTTAAATTATCACCCATTTGAAGTCATTTTCTTTATAAAACAAGATTAAAATGACTGTAATTCAAAACATTTTACCTCCAATTGATGTGAAAATTGTAGTGTTCATATTATTTCCATTTTTCAATTTGACAAAACATTTCACTCCACATACGAGCCTTTCTGTGTTGTCACTATCTTAACAGTGAAAATATGAATTTTACTCTGTGCACTTTACTCTTTCCTGATGTGTCTTATTTCTTAACACTACTTATTTAAGTTTTTGAAAGCATGTCTTTCTTTTGTTGTAATACCTGGGGAAAATATAAGCAGATTTAGGAAGTTTTCTTTCCTCCTTTCTAACCCACACAATAACAGTTTATAGCTCCGTATTGTTAAGTTTGTTCTCGGTTCTTCCTACATGTCTGATGGTTAGATAAGTGCTGATGAATAAGCAAACCAAGGAAGAAATTTAAGTTCTAGGTTGATGGAGTTGAAACTCAGATAATTTACCTGAAACATCCTTTCATTTGTTTTCATATTGATGCCACAGGCGAAATTTCTCTGCAAGAATTTTCCTCAAAGTTTCATGGCTCTTAATATAATCATATAGGGAAAGAATAGTCTTTCTTCAGAAGTTTATTTCATAGACAGGGAGTATTATCAGTAATACTTTTTAAAAATCCAGTAAATTCTGAGTAACTTACTTGAGCTGCCTATGAAAAAGGGCACTTGTGTCATCTAAGACAGAGTTGTCCTTCCAGAGTTCTTGAGGAAGCAAAGAACAGAACAGTGCTGAAAACCACTGGAAAATTAAGTGACTTGCAGAAGTCCTTGTTTAAAATATTGCCAGTGAGCTTTACAACTGCAAAGTTCCTGGCCTAAAAATACAATTGCATTTATTTTTAAGTCACACTGTGCTCCAGCACAAGTGCAACAGAATGCCAAACCTTATCACTTAAAGTAATAGCGAGGCACATGTCAGCTATCAGACCCTCAAACTCTGAGAAAGAGCTGTTTTTGTGTGCTCAATCTGCAAAGGATAATTCATTCCTTACTAGGGGGTATGATTTCAAGAGCTGAAAGCTCTAACTAGTGCAGATGTGTAGGGTAGATTTAAAGTGATTATGGAAATGTCACCGCAGGACAATGCATTATTAGTAGGCCCTCATATGTTGTATGCTGTCCCCTTATGTTTGCTGATAATTAACAAGCAGATTGGGATGTCATGGTGAGAATGAGTGCAAAATGTCCCTTTTATCATTTGCAATAAATATGAAATAGTGGTCTTGCTGTATCCTTCAGTGATTGTTCTATTTACATTGGTGACAAATGACATCTTTCTCCTTGTAACGTGCCTGCAGGGTTAAATGACTTTATTATTATTAATGAGTCATTGCTCCAGCTGCCCAGAAATACAGGGAGTAGGAAACATAAGAGATTTAGACCTAAGTAATTACAAATGTAATTATTACCTTTCAAATTTCATTTTTACAGCAATCACAGGGCTGTTAATCAAACATGGCCCTTTCCATGTGTTCACACTTTTCGGAGCCTTTGTCAAAGGGATGAGCAGCTTCGTGGACCCGCTGAGGGTAGCCGGCGGCAGATTGACAAAGTGGTCTTGACAGAAAACTGCTGTGAAAAATTGGGTGGAAGCCGTTGCGTAGTCATCAAGGAGGCTGTGGTTGAGAGGGTTTTCCAAGAGGAAAGCTGCGGCCATATGGAGGAGAGAGTCCTCTCAGGGAGGACCAGGCAAGCGGGAGGGGAATCCCAGTGTCCTGCGGACAGGTGGAACGCTGAAGTTTTACTCTTCCAGCCTGCCCTTCCTCAAGGTTGTTGGTTGTCATGAAATGGTCTTAAAAAAACACAATGGAGTCACGTGCTGCACTGTCCTGGTTTAGGGGAAATTTGGGAGAAAATCCCCAAAAAAGGGTCCCTCTGGGAAGCAAACCCAAACGGGCCCACCCCCAACTGGTCCAGGAAAAAAACCTCCCCAGAGAAAAGTGGAAAAAACGATTTATTTAACAAACAAAGTGCCCACAAGCATAACGAATGAATAATATGAAACAATGGAACCTCTCGTTGTTCTGAAGTGAGGTGACAAATTCAGACAGTCCCTGCTGTGGGTAGCTCAGCTCTGCGGGCCCAGGCCCCGCCGGGCCGCGGGTCAGCTCCCGGTGCTCCTCTGGGCTTTTCAGTCCAGAGCAGCTTTAAACAGTCCTGAGGAAAAGGAAAAACAGTCCAGGGAACTCCTCTGCCTCAGGCAGCTAAAACTAACTAAAAGCACAGGAGATCTCTGTCCCACAGTCCGTAGGCGCTGCAGACAACGCTGTCCAAGAGAAACAATGTGCAGGAGTCAGGCCCTGTCTGAAACAAATTCCACACTGCTTCCTTCTCCCTCCTCTCTCTCTGAACTAGTCTTAAAGGTAGAGAACTTAACATACAGCATAAAGAGGACAGTTGGGGATATAACATCAAAGAGCCACCCCAGGACCCTGCTTTAGGGGAATTACAAACCATGGCCTCTTACCCTGAAATATTTATCCTAACTACTCATAATTATGTATTCTTAAGTTTTGAGGTGGAGCGTAACTTTTATTCTCCTGCAGTAGTTGCTAGGGTGTTGTAGGGAATTGAGAAAAGGGGAATAGCTGTGATTATTGTTAGACCATGTTGCAGATGGCATGAAATATAAGCAGTGCTCTTTCCTAGCATCATAACCTGAATTGATATTTATGGTGAAATGTAAAATCTGAGGGACAGCTTTGGAGAAATGGGAACATTTCCATTCAATAATGCCATTTCTTCATAATATTAAGGATCCTCATATTTTAAAGAAATAAGTGAAAATGAATTGAATAGAGAAAATGGGAACTACCAGTTACCACACTATGCCCCCAAATGTAATGTGAATCAACACTGGCACAAAGCATTTGAATTTTGAAATGACATTTTTGATGGGAAGATTGTTTTGTCAATCCACAGCAAGCTTTATTTATACATTCAGCTGGAAAGAATTATTATTGTTGATGGTCCAATCAAATGTAATAGCTATCATCACTCAAAAAAGCATAGTGTGTTACATAAATAACTGCATAGGTAATTATTGTAAAAAATGTTTCAAAATATTCAAAAATAAACAGGGTATTAACAGTAAAAAAGATTAATATTCTAATGAAGAAATATAGTTTCTTTGGGTTTCTTTCCCTGAAATACAACTGGAGTCACACAAAAGGTACAGAATATTTTAGACTGTTTTAGGTTTGTTTTGGTTGCTGCTCTAGTGGTCTTTGACTTCAAGTTTGTTTGTGTATATCTGATGAAAACACAATTCAGAACAACTTTTATCGTCTACCTTTTAAGTTATCTCAGGAGATATATGTTCACTAGCTCACTGAGCATTTGGGGATTTTATGACTCCCTTTTGAAAATTAATATTTCATTAAAGTGTCTGAACCACGACCAATTGCGCACAGTTGTTCAATTACTTAATTTAAAAGTTTTGTTTTTTTTTTTTTTTTTTTTTGTTTTTTTTTTTTTTTTGCTTTCCATCAAACTTTTGTTTATTTGTTACTGCAAAACCAATACTAAGGAAGACAGAGCACCATTTGGCATGGAGATACACCAAGAGACTGCATGAATAGAGGGTGTAAACATAGACATTTGAGGGGCTTTTTTCCCACACCGACCCTTGAAGGAACTGCTGTGTGTGAACAGGACTGAGCAGGAACTTCTTCTCATCCTCATCCTCCTCACTCAGCCCTGACCTCTGCTGAGGGGGCTCACCCAATCTGCTCCTTGTCACAAGTGTTGGAATCTGGTAGGAGAGTGGGATAGAGGAATATTGATATGTTCATGTAGCCCCCTTATCAATAAGTTAGTGCTTCTGACCCTGTTCTACCCAGAAATTCTCTTCCCTTTGTACCTTCCTGACACTCATCCTATCTCCAAGCCCAGATCTTTGCTCTGATGTATCAGAGTTTTAGATGGATGTATCTGATTTTTTGATTACACAGCCTAAACTTAGGAAATGCATTTTCTTGTTTCCACAGCAAAGTGAGTTTATGTAGATTGCATAGTGATTCTTAGTTCTCTTTATGAATCCTCACTCTTTTGAGATATTTAGTGATTTTTAGTAAAATCAGTAAGCTGCCGTTCCTTCAGGGACACACGTAATTTTACTTGAAACTGAAATCTGAAAAACTAGGTATAGTGTTATATTCTGCATAAATGGTTCCTCTGAAAAGTGACAGCTGAAGCCCTTTTTTATCCAGCATAGTTTTGTAGGATGTTGTGTTTATCACAAGAATTTTACATCAGTAGTAGAGCTTAATATGTATCACTTATAATGCACAGTCTTTGCAGGTATGGGGGAAAAAATGCTAATTTCACTCTTTACTATGTTTCCAGGTCGAAGGTTATTGCTGGAGGATAAACCATTTCTCACTATGTAGTTTCACCTTGTTTAATTGATTTGAACTTGAATTTATATTCTATGTTAAATAATGAACCATGTATTAATAATTAAGAAGGTTCAGTACAAATGGGAAGCAGTTAATTAAATATTAAATAAAGCACATTGTATTAGCCACTATTGTAATCAATATACTAGATTTTAGGTTATCCATTTTAGGTGGTCATTATGCTTTACTAGTTACAGTTAAAACTCTTATTAAAAACTCAATATACAATTTTAATCCAAGAAACATGTGGCCTTTGCAAATTACCTTTTTTTTCCCATAAATATCAGCGAAACATGAACATAAAAGATGAATTCAATTGGACTGGTAGAGCAGTAAGGGTCAGCGCCATGTACTGTCCTACAATCTGTCACACCCATGTTCATTTGGCTCAAAAAATGAGTTTGCAGGAGGTTTGGGGACTTGGGTTTGGGGGTTTTTGGGGGATTTTTTTTGGTTTGGGTTTTTTTCTGTATGTTTGTTTGGGTTTTTGTTTTGTTTTTGTTTCTTTTTTTCTCATGTGAATTCTCTTTCTGTGGAAAACAGTAATTATTGAAGCTGAACTTTTTACAGGAGCTTTGCCTTTCGACCATATCTTGGTTATGATTAATACAAGATTGAGGCTCTAGTCAGAATAACAATGAGGTAACCAAATGAAAGATTAATGTGCTTTATTTGTAGGGCTGTTGCTTGTGAGGGGAAGATTCACTTCACAAGCGTAATTAATGAGACAGGAATTACTAGAGGCTGACTCTCTTGCCCTGACACTTCCTCCATTTCCTCTCGCCCTCACCAACTTTCCTTTGCTATCTTTAATAATGTTTGCTTGACTTGTTGAATCCAGGTGCAAAATCCTCACACCTCATCCTATCATTTGGATTTCATGAGAAGTATTTTTTTAAGATTAAATTCAAATTAAAACCACGGCTGTTAGGATATAAACTATGTTCACTGGAATGGAAGCAGAGCTGATTCTTGCAAGCTACCCAGCACAATCTGGCAAGCCTAGGTAGCACAGGAAGATGTGATTTCCCTCATGCCTGTTGATTCCTCAGTCAGAACATGTGGAGGATCAATCTTCCCTAATTTCTCACAAGCAAAGCAAGCTCTGTACGCACAGCTGAAAATTGAGGGTCGTGTGTCCTACTTGTTCTTTGAATAAAAAGGTTCCAAGGCTAGAATTTAAGTAACTCTTTTAGGTGTTTAATTTATTGAGATGTATACAGGAAATAAAAAATTCATAGGGAACTCCTCCCAAAGGCATTTTATTATTAAACCAAAAAGCTAGAGTATATTATAGCAGTGCTTATTTAGGGTTCCTGCATTCAAGCTTCTTCCTCCTGACCTTATTAAAAGTAACCCAGTTTACACTAACTACTATTCCTCCCTCCCTTTTTTATTGTTAATGTCATTTCTGTTCTCCTCAAATGGTGGAGACCTCTAAATGATGTTACTCAAGTGGCCATGTTCGGTCACCAGGGTAATTCCGGACGATAATTTCCCCACATTATGCTTGAATTCCTGCTTAGATTTAGCACCACATTTAGTAAATACACATGGGCAAAGAGTGGGGGGGGGGGGGGGGGGGGGGGGCAGCTCCATTCCTCAGGAGCTGCTGGCTGAGATGAGGAGTTGGGGTTGTCATCTCCATCACTCTGGTGGGCTCCTGCTGAGCAGAGAGCGCTGGAGGTGCGCTGGGAGCTGCTCAGTACGAAACGCTCCAGTAAACGAGAGGCACTTCTGGATGCTGACAGAACAGCATTGGCACTGCCAGCCATGTATTCATGTATGTGCTGTGTTGTGAAAATATGAAAAATAGCTCGGCAATGGCATAATTATGGGCAATTTGCTTAATTGCTTGCTAATTGTTGCTTGCTTTATTATGAAACAAGAGTGCTCTAAATGTAACGCTGGATGGTTTGCATCCAAAATGTGTCAAATTCAAAACTGGCTTTTCATTAAGACTTCAGCTACATGGCTTTAAAATTCAAGCACTCTATATTCTGTGGTTTAAGGTTTCCTTTTCTTTTTCTTTTTTTTTTCCCCTTTTCTTTTTCTTTTAAATTTTCTTTGCACAGTTTTTATGCCCCTAAACCTGCATTGGTATTGTGCAGCCTGGTGGTTTCTGAACTTCTAATGAATCTGAGTGCTTTGGTAATGAATGCCTTTACAAATGTCTTTTGATCATTGCCACACTTGTGTATAAAGGTGGATCTTTTAAGGCTTCTCCAAGAGCTCATGTTCTTGATTGTCCAACCCTTAGTGAAGCACATCTTTCCCTTCAACACATGCATTTGGATTTTTTCTCTTAAGGGATATGTACAATTCTGAAAGTCTGGCCTTTTGGAAAAGCCACTCTTCTTTTTCAACAAATATACCCAGGTATGAGCAGGAGGTTAGACCAAAAGTCCTTTCCAGCCTAATCCCTGTGATTCTGTGGTGCAAGTGATGACTTTCATGGCAGAGTGAGGAAAGAACCAGTCCTCTTGACATTCATTTAGTAGTACATGTCTCTTTCAAGGCTGGAGGGAAAGGGTAGAAAATAAAGTGAGCTGTCTGTACACCAAGTATGTGTTTTGATGATCTTTCAGGTCTTTTCCAACCAAAATGATTCCATAATTCTAACTTCTCAACATTCTGAGACTGTGGGTAACATACTCGTACCAACAGTCTGTCTCCCTTTGTGAATTTTCCATGAGAAACAGTCTTAAAACTGGAACATAATAGTAAGCCAGAAATGCCAAAGAGTTGCACCGGAGTTTTGTAGACTGAGAAGGAGAGTAGCACTGTCAAGCTCTTCAGTTTTCATCTCTAAAAAGCAAAGAGGATAATCAGCATTTTTATTTACTACCTCTAAAATCCCACGCAGACTTTTTAACCATAGGAAGTGTCTGGTCAAAACAAACAAGGGAAAAAAAAGGTATTTTTTGTAGGTGTTTTGATTGAAGGATAGATATCTGGCAAGGCTGGAATTCCAGATTTTCTGGAGTGAAGGGAAATATTCTTACTTGAAAACTGTTTTGACCTATAAATGATGAGACTGCGGAACAATGAAGAAAGTCTTTTAACTGTTGTGCTTTTAGTTATACTTGACAGTTCTGATCTAAACATTTCTTAAGAGCTGATAGACACTTTCTTTAAAAATGTTCTTAGTTCTGCAGACAATTAAAAAGAAAAAAAAAAACATTCCTAAAACAACCTGGAGTTCAAATCAAAGTGGTAAACTCACAGGTGCACGAGTGTGATCTATTATATGAATTAAAAATTCTCTTTTGTATAATTTTCATGTCATGTTTGAAGAGTCTCCATGTAGTTTGGAAAATAATATCTAAAATTGAGGGTTTGTAACTGATTGAAGTAAGAAAGTAGTTAGACTGCTAAGAGTTCAATGGAATGTAATCTTTATTCATAATATGTGGGGAATATGCAAACTCCTATTTCCATTTATAAACCTGTCATGTCTTATGTGAGAAGATGGTACCAGACACTGAATTTCACTTGCAAGAGCCATCATTTCTTCTGAAAACATTCAGAGACAGCCGGAACTTTCTCTTCCTTGATGGGTGGAGGCAGGTGTCAGAGGTGTTTCCTTCCCCTGATTACTTATCAGACTGTGCAGAATAATCACCTGCACTACTACTTTGGAATGAGAGAGAAAGGCTCAGAAAATTTGATTGTCACCCACATTTGGAACTACTTGCAAGGAAACAAAATAGAAAGGAGCTTAAAGAGTAGCAGCCAGAAGGTGCCGTGGTCAATTTGCAGAGCTTCTGATCAATGACCACTTGAACACTGAATTTCACATCTCCCACAGGTGTGGCTGGAATGATATGTAAGGAAAATAGAGACAGAGTTTTGTGATAGTTTTGGGTATCCAGAATTCTGACAGAGTTTGACAAAAAGAAGATCTATTTCATGGCCTGAAGGAGCAGGCAAATAAAAGATAATGCTCGGTGAATATTCATGCAGAAATCTTTCTACAGTTTGTTCTAGTTTGAGTTATTTTCCAAGAGTCGTTGGTTTGTGGGTGGGGAAAGTTGTTTTTTTGTTTGACATTGAAAAGTGTTTTTTCAAAGTTAAGGAAAACTGTATATTTTACATGGTATTAACCATAAGCCCTGATGAAAAGCACACTCTGATAACAATATTGAAACAAGATTGAAAGAAAGATTATGACTTCTACAAAAGATGTTTCTTCTAAACAATCCTGCATTGGCAACCTTTTTTATTAAAAAAAAAGACGCAAACAACTTAACACCAAAATAATTTGCATTCATATCTTAGGATTGTGTCCAGAATAGTTATAAAGCTTTGGGGTTTTCATTCTTGTTTTTTTTTTCTTTTGCTTTTTGTTCTTGTTCTTTGGGGGGTGTGTTTTTTGGTTTTTTGGGGGGTCCTATTTATTTATTTTTAATAAAACGAAAACTCAGATTAAAATATCTATTTGTTAACAGAATAAACAAGACTGTAATTTTAACAATACTCTTGTTCTTAACATGGTAACATTGTTCCAAGTCTCCAGGTAGTCTGGCATCATGTGACACAAAATTACTATCCTGATCTTTGAAATGGTGTGGAGACTGTTTTATAGGCAACCTTTTTTCTTCCACAGTTGCCTTGGCCAATGTTAAATGTTAATTTTTTACTGTCAAATGCTTCCTTTTGCTCTTTTAGCTCTGTGTACTCTCTTAGTGTAGTTTGAGAGAAATGGTACAGTACAAGTGTTGTAACCTCTTGCTGTGAGGACCTCAAAACAAATAAGCATTATTTCCAAATAAATAATTGTGTGTATTTCACATTTTACCTGAATTAATAGCATTTTAAGGGGTTTTTTAATTAATGCAAAAAAGATCAGTTTCTCTACAAAATGGGAATAATTCCACACTCTGTCAAGGTTGTGCCTGATTTCAGTGAATTGCTTTCATCAGAATAGAAGCAAACCTGGATAATTAAAGAGCTTAAAAGACTTGAATATACTTAAAGTTATGTCTGTAATAGCAGATAGTAGGACACAGAAAGATTAGACTAATCTACCACTAGAAACTTTTCTTTTTTTGCCGTACCTCTTGCCTCCACTGAATTATTTCCATATTTATGTCTCCTATTGCCCATCAAAACTGGATGAGTATTTCAACAGCAAGGTGCCAAAGCTTTGTCAGGATTAAACTGAAAAATACTCAGGCAAAATGACTGAGGACATGTTGAAATGCCAGTAATACACCAAAATAACATTTATAAACAATCATTCATCTAACTGACATGTAGAGAGTCCTGAAGGAGAAATAATCAAGAACAGAGCATTCATGATATAATGAGCAACCAGCTGTCTTCTTAAACATGGTAGATTTTTAAAAAAAAAAAAATCCTGTTTTGGACAGCAACATTATGTATTTCAATGCCTGAAGGAAAAACTTAATTCCTTTGTATTGAGATGTAGCATGGAAATAAGTGTTTGTGCTCTGCAGCTTTACACAGGTTTCAACATGCAAAATATTTGTTAAAACAGAAATGCAGCATCTGTCCAAACATAAAGCTCAGAGGGTTGGAGGCTCCTACTCAGCACTCTCATTGCTATAAGTAATTTTAGTGGCATTCCTTCTCCAGTGCTTATCAGCCAGAATCCGATTTTAAATGCAATTTTCATTAAGACAGGCATTAAAAATATGTTTGTATCTTTCATTGGGAAGTTTTATGAAGAAAACACAAGGAAATATCCAATCAGATATTCTTCTGCACTTCTCATGTATTTAACCCTGTAAACAGGAAGAGAATATAAAATCAACTCTTGCAATATTAAAACTGTTTTGAGGAACCATTTGTAGAAATTTAAATTCCATTCATTTTTAATTTACCTACCATGGCAAAGCTACAATTTAAATGAAATAGATCAAAAATATTTATGTATTACAAATGAACACTTTTAGATTTCATAGTTTACTTTGCCTTTGAACAAATTAAAATTTCTATAATCCTTTTTCAAGGGCACAAACCTCACATCTACTGAAGAAATCTGGTTTGATTACTAGCAAACTACAGAGATTACATCTTCTTTTGCTAGTACTCTTTGATTTTTCAAGGTGTTGAGTACTGAATGCATGGAGAAATCAATTCTCTTTAAAATAGCTGTTATGCTTTTTCATTCTTGTAGCTTGAGTGCATCTTTGAGGCCAGTGGACCATCTTTGGCTAGTGCCCAATTTAGGTTTTTTTGCCTTAAGCAAAGGAAAACAAGAAAAAATCCAGTTTTAAGAGAATATTAAAGAAACCAAAAGTCTTTTTTTTTTTTTCCAAGTATTTCTGTGCAAATATCTAGAGTAATGGAATTAAATTATTATAAAGTTTTTAGCTTTGTTACAGAAATGACGCCTGCAAGAGGTGAAAATATTATTTTAGGGAAGTGACTGGACCAGAGGACATGGTCAGCTTCTGGCAGAGGAGGTTTAGATTGGACATTAGGAAAAAAATTCTTCACTGAAGGGGTCATCAAGCATTGGAAGAGGCTGCCCAGGGAGGTGGTGGAATTCACCATCCCTGGGAGGGTTTGAAAGGCCTGTGGATGTGGCACTTTGAGGTTTTTTTAGGGGTGAACAGGGTGGTGTTGGGTTACTGGTTTAACTCACTGAGCTTAGAAGTGTTTTCCCACCTGAGCAGTTGTACGATTCTGGGAAATCGAGTGTATAAGGGTTTATTAGAAATCTTTAATGATGGTGTGAACTGTGACAACACTGCGGGCCCCAACATCTGAACCTTCACTGAACCTCTACCCTTGGAGGCCTTTTCTTCCCAAACTGTGGCCATCAGTGTAGGAAATTGAGTGTGTTAGGGCTTATTATAAAGCTTTAATGATGGTGTGAACTGTGACAACACTGCGGGCCCCAACATCTGAACCTTCACTGAACCTCTACCCTTGGAAGCCTTTTCTTCCCAAACCATGGCCATCAGTGTAGGGCAGGGGTTGCTTTGCTGACCTTGATTCCCTCTGTCTGTCTCTCCTCACAGCCCTGACACTGTCCTGTGTTCTTTCCATCCTCCTAGCTATCGAAGTGAACCTGCAGAAAGCCCTGGCCGAAGCCTCCGAGAACTGCACGCAGGAGTGCCTCATCCTCGGCCACTCCGACAACTGCTGGATGCCACCGGCGCTGACGCAGTTCCAGCAGCCCAACACCTCCCTGCCATCGTTTGGCTTCCAGCAAGGCTGGGCCCGAGGAGCCAGACCTGAGGGCCGTCACACCCTGGGGAGACCCCTGCCAAAGGATGACAGTGACAAGGGCCAGGGAGGGCCCAGGCCCCAGCTCTACAACACCTGTGAAAGACATTGCGCCGCCGAGGACCCCGTCAAGGTCATCCCTCTGGCAAACTTCGCCGCGTCCCACCAGGCGCCGGGGGCTGGGAGCAGCACCACGTTTGTGCACGAGCACCAGCTGTGAATGCATATCTGGCAAATCTCTAATTTCAGGCTTTAAGCGTGACTGTGGAAAGTCACGGCCTAGCGCCACTCCTCGGGCGCATACAAGCTCGTTAGGCTTGTGAATAGAACACTACATCTGAAACAGAAAATCTAAGTCCTTAGGACCTGGTGGAAAGGTGTTTACCATAGTTCTTGGTATAAACCAGAAAATGGGGATAAGAACTCACAACACAAAAACACTCAGAAGAAAATAAAAATCTGGTTCTTTTTCTCACAGTGCAAATATCTGCCAGCAGTTCCTCCTTCCTTTGGAGGCAATTCCTTAGTACAGTTTGGGGGATATTGTAGTCTAAAAATAGCTTACTCAAATTTGTTGTTGTTGTTGTTTATAGCATATTTATAGCATATTCATAGATTTCATCTTCCATTTGCTTAGCATTAGAGATCAAGTGAGCAATTTCTCTCATTTGATTACTTGACATAATAGAATTAATAAGATCCTAAACTCTAGTTCTTCAGAAGGACGGTATATCTTTCCACCAAAATTTATCTTTTATATAATTAAGGGGAATGTATGTGACAACTGATTTTTATTTTAATTTTTATTGGCTCAATGTACAGGTATTTATTTTCTGAAAAAATGCAATAGATGAAATAAAAACTCTCGACTAGGCTTTTCTGTGTGAAATAATCAATGTGACAATGAGAGGATATCCAAGATCAAAATGGAAAACAAATAAGAAACAACTTTACTTTTTCATTTTCCAAGTTTTTGCTTTCTATAATAATTCAAGGAAGAATATTATAATTATTATATTTTTAGCCATAAGTCTATTTCTCTCTTTTCTTTTCTTTATTTTATTTTTCGTCTTGCAGAGCTTGCTTTGGCTACTGTTCCTGTTAGTGGAAAATTACATGGGCACTTCTGAAAACAGTAGGAAGTGGGGTAGTTTTTTTGGCTGATGTGATGTTGTGGCTGCAAGCTACCAGTGTTTTAAAGAATATTTAATAGTGATGTGTACGGCTTTTTTTACAGCTATATTCACCTATTGTAAGTATCCAGTAAAAGTTTAACTATAATATTGGTTACTTCATCACAAACCTGTTAGACTAAGAAGTACTTGTCATTGTGGGTTAGTTGTTAGAGAATGACTGATAGTGCTCAGCAAAGAAAGAAGGATCTAGGTAGTGGAAGTTGGATGAATATAAACAAACCCTATTCATATTATTTGAAAAAGTCTCAAGGTGATTCTCTTTAGAGAGAAAAGATTTTTTTCAATGTTCTGTGTACTGGAGAATATATTCTCTTGGTAAATTCCACAGTGGATGAAAAGAAGATTCCTTTTTTAGATGAAAAAACATATTTTCCTTCTAGTATTTCCTTCTAGTACTTTGTTGGTCTTTAGCCATTTCATTATTTGCAGTATGTACGTACCAAGAAATTTTTCCTTTAAGAAAATGCATCACTTTTTTGTTTTATTGCTACATTAAGTGAGACAATCGAAGCTGTATGGAGGGGAAAAACTGTGTGAATATTTCCTATGGGTAGAACTCTATGTAGGCTTCATAATGTAACTTAAATCTGTAATTTGTAAACAAAACTGTGTGTAAAAATGCTGTAATATTAGCTGCTTGTAAAATTTACAGAAGTTCAAGTTGTTGAGGGTTTCCAATGAATGCTAAAAGAGCTTCTCTTATGTGCCCAGCAGGTATAAGTAGCTTTTTATATTGCTGTCCCCACTGTAAATCTATTCAAACCACATTTAGATTTCATGTGGAAAAAAAAAAAAAGAAAAAAAGAAAAAAAAGCTTCACTTTTAACCTACTGATAAGGTTTAATTAATAGGCATCCGATTATCTAATGATGTACTTCTTTTGCTTCCTCTTTTTTTTTTTTTTAAGTAGTTTTAAATAACTTTTAGAAAAGATGTGGCACACTGGCTTCCAGTTGCATGTAAATCCTGGAAAAAAATCATAATCCTTTGGGTACTGACACATCTCTTTTTCAATCCTGGAACAATTGAAAAATTGACAAATTAATTCATACCTAATGTATACAAAACCCTTTGTTGTTTGCTTTGGAGACATCAGGAGGAGAGAATTTGGCAGTTCTTTTCAGGGATATGCAAAAAATGAGCTTATCTGTAGTTTACACAGACTTACCAAACATACTAATTGTGCAAATTTAGAATAATGCTGACAGTAATTCCTCCTATTGTAAGCAGAGGGCTTTAGTTTTTATTACAGATGCTGCTATTCCAAGTGTTTATGGAATTGGCAGCTCCACTGGAAAACTTTTTTTGTTTGTTTGTTTGGTTGGTTGGTTTGGTTTGTTTTTTGTGGGGTTTGGGGGGGGCTTTTGGGGAGTTCTTTTGGGGATGAAGATTGCAACTGAAATTTTCTGGCAAAGAATTAATTTCTACAATTTTAGGATTTTTATAGGAAAAGGTGAAAGACCCAGAATTAGTGGATTTCTTTTCATTGGTAGGAGAAAAAACCCCAACAACTTCACTTAGTTTAAATATTTAGGAGTTACTTTAGGGTTTTGTTTTTTTTTTATTTCCCTAAGGTAGAGAAGCACTTAACCAGCCCCCTTCCCTTGAAAGCAAACAAAGAAAAACCCAACAAAACACCCAAACCAAGCAACAGTAAAAGATTACTTAAAGAAAAAGCATAAAGATGAGCCTGATTATAAGAAGTATTAAACATTATATTCATGAAAATGTGTTTGATATTCTAAGATTCAGTCAACAAGATACAGAGCAATTAATTGTAAATACACAAGGAGATGTATCAGGAGATAAACGGCTCCCTCATTTTTATATATTATACCCCTAATACATAAAAATACGCATTTGAGGCAACATTTTTCTGAGTAGCATGTCAGTATCCAGAGGAATAATGTTGCTAGAGACTCGTTACAGATCTTGCCATATATATAAATAATTTATCTAGTACATAGACTGTATATTTTTGTGTATTTTTTTTTCTTTCTAGTCATTTAACTTATTTTATCTTACTTGTGTGAATTTGTGGAGAAAACGACTCTATATACAATATACAGTAAAATGCTAGTTACATGATTAGATTTGTTCCATACAGTGTAACAATAAAGGAAAACCTTTGCCTTCAAAGTGATGTGTCACACAGTCGAGTCTAGATTATTTCCCCCTCCAAACTCATGCTTGTTGCACTCCTGAGCATTGCGAAATGGATTATTGCCATATTGTAAAGCAGTCAATGCTAAAATTAATTTAAAAAAAAAAAAAAGACAAAAAAAGTTTAAAAAAAGAACCGATTCAAACTGTTTGAAGTAAAAGATGCTGTTTCTTTGTTTTCCTGAGCTGTGCTGTATTCTGAAGTGTAACTTAATTCTAAAGAACAATTAAGCATGTCTGCCTGGCCAGACAAGGACTGCAGAGCACCTGCTCTCCCGGGCCGGGAGCTGGCCGGATGCAGGTCATTTAGCTAATTAGCATGGCAATAAGCCCGTGCTAATAGGACCGGAGGGTTTAGGAATGCTAGCACGAGGCAGCTCCACACAGCATCCGTTCTGTGGTGCTGAGCCCAGAGCTGGAGCAGAGCACAGATCCCTTTGCATCCCTGACCCTGCTGTGCCTGGGTCTGTTTGGGATTTTCCCTAGAGAAGGGAAACTCGGCTTTGTTGTACCCTGAGCACGCTGTAATCCATGGGGAACTCCAAACCCACGGAGCCATGAACCCACCAGCCCACACCCACCACTCCTCCCCTGCTTCCAGCATGGTCCAGCCAAAGGCAGAGCCTCCAAATATTTCCACTGGTAATGGCTGATTAGCTCAAGGTTGTTGGAGTCAAGCTGAGGTTTTAAAGTTGGCAAATTTATGCTTGGCTTTATTTGATTTTTCACGTTTTCCTTTTGCAGGTTGAATACCGACCCTTAATCAATGATAAGCAATTAAATGATCACACTGCAGTTTGCTGCCCTGGTTTAGCTGGGTGAATAGACGGGAAGGAATTGGTTTGTGCAGACACAAAGTAAAGTTGAAGGCAAAGATTTTATTTGGTATACATAGGAAAATTGTGTATAACTTATGTTATCCCTAGTGAAGAAAGAGATTGACGATTTCTTGTAAATATTTGAGTTTGTGTTTCTGGGAAGTCTCCCTGCTCTATGGCAAACTACAGGATCTGGGAGGGAGCAGTGTATGTCTGTGTATTGAAACAGCCCTAACCACACTCTACAAATAATGCAGCCGGGCACCATGTACTGCAGTCCAGCAGCATTTAAAGTCCAGTAAATTTGCAGTAGTTCTATTTCAGGTTTCTGTACAGCATGTTGTCTTGTTAATTACAATGCTTATTAATAAACTAGATCCACGAAAGCAGTTTTCTCCTTTGCACTGTTTTCTTTGGGTTTCTGAAACATAAGTTGTTTAAAAGTATTCCCCTGGCTACACTTTTCTCCCATTTTCAGCTTTCCAAGTTTCCTTTTACTGGGAAGCCCCAGACTGCCAGAAAGTCAAGAAAATTTTACTTTATTTGTAGTTGCTTTGTGCACCTGAGTAACAGGCTTCTGGTAAACAGTAAAAATATCCACACACAATGTGTACAGCAATTGAGCTTTATATGATCGGAAATATCTTCCATTTCTGTGTCATTTCTCTTTGTACCAAGCTCCTTCCTTGCACTATGCCTCTGATACATTTACTTATAGAAAATCATTATGAGCTGGAGGCAGGAGTGTTTATGGTGTTTGCTTTTTTAGAAAAGAAGCTATTTCTAATTGAGAGAACATGGTTAATGGGTTGTTGTTGAGCTAAAGAGATTATCCTCTCACCATGAATGTGATATAAAGAAATAACCATCAAACGAGGAACTAATGAAGCAACATTTTATGCATTCTTCTATCTTATTTTAGTCCATATTTAAGGAGCAGCTCTTGTTGGCCTGACACTAAGGCAATAATATCTTATTCTTTGATGCAGTTATGGCTTTTACATCTGCAGGAACTTTCAAGCAGGAAAATATTATTTATTTTGGCATCAGAACTCTGCACGAGTATGTTCCCTTACAGCCATAACTGCTGACACATCAGTTGCTAGGCTAGATAAATATTCAACCTCCAAATTAAGAAAATGGATGAAAATTTATGGAGCTGAAGGGTTTCCCTGGTTTGGATGGAGTTGGCAAAATTTTTTTTTTTTGCAGGGCCACCTCGGGAGGCAAGGAAAGTGTGGAATTTCACAGAGGTCTGGCAGAACAAGAACAGAGCAGGGCAGAAATGCGTAGTGCCTGAAGAAGTGCACCATTTTGTCCCTGGTGTCACTGCAGAGCTGCAGGGGAATTGCAGAATTGTGCTCCCCTCATTCTGCTTATCTCCCTGCAGGCACAGGGAGCACCTGGAGCCCTGCTCTGTCAAGGTGGAAATTCCTGAATCCACAGGGATTTGCTGTCCAGCCCGACAAAGTGCAATATTTTCACCAAAACACTGCAGCCCTGGTGCAGTGTTCAAAAAGCTTCTCTTGCCTGTTACGATGGGCTCCAACTCCTGCCAGGTAATTTGGGCTGAGGGAAGGGCTTGCTAGAACACACACATGGATTTGTTTAAAAACAGAACATCTGGGTCCCAGAAGCAGACAGGTTTGGAGGAGTGCTGCCCACATGATATTTTAGCACTTTTGCCTTCTCCTCAGGTTTTTTCCAGGTGTGGGCTTAGGGCTGGGTTGCAGTTGGAGCAGTCATGAGTCTGCTCCTCCTTGGAAGTGCCACATGTCAAGCAGAAGAGGGAACAAGCAAGCAGGTGCTTCCTGCTTGCTTGTTCAGAAGACAGCTCTTCTCCCTTGAATAGTCATGAAAGTCATATTTGAAGAAGGTACTTGTGCACTTTACTGGCAAACATTTCTCCAAGATCTATTCTTTGTGTCCTGGTCCTTGCATTCCTATTCCAGTATGAAAACATGACATGCCTGATAACTACAGTGAGACTCATAATGTATTTCCACTTTTATTTTTATTATTTTCATGATTTAGATGCCTTTTGTTGGTGCTAATTTAATGCTTAAAGCTAAAGTTCTGACAGTGGATATGTTTAGGGTGTGACACCTAGGTCTTCATATATAATTCAAAGAAGAAAGAGAAATCTGTAGGTTCATGCATTCTGCTTTTCACTGTGGAATTGGTGCAACCTCTTCTCGCCTTTTTTTGCCACCAGGATTAAGTCTGTGTTCATAAAAAAGAAAGTTGCTGTGAACATCCATCCAAGAGACAGATGAACAAGGTGCCTGGGAGCTCTGTACTAGATTTTAACCCCTAGCTGTAAGACACCAGCTGTGATGTGTTCTAGAGCAGATGAGTAGGATGTGCAAAGAAAAAAGGACACTTTTATAAGGCACAGAAATGAAGTCATTCATTGCCACTGCAGCTGTTATGCATGTGGTAAAAGAGTTGATTAACACAAAGAGATTAAACCAAGAGAAATTGCTTTTAACCTGTGCTTAGCTTGAGTTGTTGTTTAGTTACCAGAGAGGATAAAAGGCTGTACCCAAAAGCTTGTCTAAACTTCGCAAATTTCAGCTGTTCTATAAGGGATGTGGGGTATTTCTTCTCTGCTGTGTAGATCAAACTTCTGTGTACAGAGGGAAGTTAAAATCAGTCTGAAAAAATAAGTGATTATAAGAGGGGTGAATAGGTGGGGGGAAAGGTGAATACTTTGAATACTTTTGAGAAAAAAAGACACAGGCAAACAGGAAAAATGGCCAACCTTTCCAGCTAACACGTACGCTGAGATACACTGGGCTGTCTGCAGTGCAATGCTAATTTTATTCATTAGCATTTTATAGATATGCAAAATTTTTGGTTTGCATAGAAATATCTGTTAAAAATCAATATAATCAAGATCTGTAATGACAAAGGAGACCTACTTGGAATACTTTGAGGCCTATTTAAAAAGGCTCTTTCCCCAGGAAATCTTACAGGCTCATTTCTAGAAAATATAAAGGGACTCTTGCTGTTGCTGTGCAAAAGCAAATGCTTTGAAGTGATTTGAGCTGGAGAGACCACAATGGAGCAGAATGATTTAAAAACTGAAAACTGAT
Source organism: Chamaea fasciata (assembly GCF_029207755.1). Lineage (NCBI taxonomy): Eukaryota > Metazoa > Chordata > Aves > Passeriformes > Sylviidae > Chamaea > Chamaea fasciata. The sequence goes on from NW_027094181.1 coordinate 174,437, forward strand.
GAAAAAAGAAAGATACATAATCAACCTAAGTATAAGTACAGACACTCCAAATGTAATTTTCATTGTTTTCAAATTTCATCTCTGTATGAGAGACAAATGTCAGCATTGGGTATCACTCTAGTTACTAAACATAATCTAAAAATATTCATCATCTTATGGAGGCATGCACAAAGTCAGAGCTTCCTGTCTTGGCAGATCCAAGCTGATGTTTGTTTGTTTCAATTGCAGCAGAGACATTTAGCACCGTGCCTGCCTGGTAATGTAGGAAATGTAATGCAAGGCCTTGACATCTGAAAAGTAAAGACTGTCTGAGCTGACTCATAAAAATGATGCTGGGGAAATTGGCAAAGAAAACAAGCCTCTGAAATTCTAAACAAGCTCTTTAAATGCAGAAAAAAAGAATCTAAAGGGTCACATTTGCAGCTTATGTGCTGCAGATAATGTGCTGCACAGCTCCTTCCCTATAAAGCAAAATTGTCACCGTGAGGCAGGGGAAGGTTGAGCCTTTTTGTTAGCTGGAGTCACTCTCCTGCAATGATTGCACCCAATCAAACTACTTGGGTTTTTAAATGCTTTTTAACAGATTTCAGCCTATTGACTCAAAAATGTGTTTCTTGTCACTGTAAAACTACTGAATATTAAAGAAAAGATAAAATTTTCCAACCTCAAAGCTGTCACTTCAGTCTACAAAAGGCAGTTATTGAAGCCTATTACTGTTTTGGCAGTGCTTGTCTGAAATTCCCTAAAAATATGCCACTAAAATTCAAAGAAAGGACTACAAAAACACTAATATTGAAGATTTATGCTGTAAAATTTGAGTTCATTTGCATATAAATGATTCATTGAATATAGGAGATGTAATGAAAATTCAGGAATCTTAATGTTTACTCTATGTAGAACATCTGATGCGAGTACCTAAATCTAATTACAGTGAAAGGAAATCTAGCCAGCAGGCTGAATACAAACAAACAAAAATAAATAAATAAAACCACATTTGCTGATTACATACTGGGAGGAAAAAAATCCGTGTACGTCTAATTAGACACAATGGCCAAGGTTATCTACATCACCCATAATTTTAGGGGGCTTTTTTGTCAAAGTTCATTGTCTAAGGAATCTCTGAGCTGGGGATAGGGTAAAAGTAACCTTTAGGGGTAATTCCTTCACTTGGAAAATTTTGGAACCTCCATGTGCTCACCTGAGGATGGAGAGAAGCTGGGAAATAAGATGTCTGCCTTTCAGACGGCTAACATCAAATGAGTCCAAACCCAGCATTTGCATGAAGGTTTCTGTTCTAAGTATGAGAAGTGTGATGAGTGTGCACCAAATGGGACAATCCCAACCCCTCTTGTCCAGCAAGTATGACCTGTCCTCTCAGGCTGGTTTGCCTGCCAGGAGGCACCTGGGTGTGTTCTGTGCTCATGCCACGTTCCTGTCAGAGGAATGCAAGAGGCTGAGGTTTGATGTGCACAAAAGAACAAAGAGTTGGGTTTGCACTAAAGACAAATCAGCAAATTTTTTTCTGTGACGAGTTCTGCTTAACCAGCTCAAGAGGCAGCTGAGCAGAGAGCTGTGCTCCCATGGTGTGAACTGGGATTAGTTTAAGGAGCTGAGTGTGATGCCTTGGGAAGGCTGACCTGGAACAGAGGTTGGACAGAGCTAGAAAATAAAGTAGGTGTTTATTGAAAGACCTCCAGGATACACCTTGGGCAGGACAAGAATCTGGCATGGGGTACATGCAAGGTAGACCCAAAATGGTCACAAAATGGAAGAGCAGTCAGGAAGTCTTACATTTTTATAAGTTTTGGTCCATTTCCATCTTGGGGTTTAATAGTCAAATTGCAGCTTCAGGTTGTGAGGTCCCATCCTTCTTGTTCCTCCCTCCCAGCCCACCCTTGTTTGTGCTTTTGGGACTGAAAGTTGTCCTTGGTGTGCAGCAGGAAAAGGATTTGTTTTGTGTCCCTGCTCTGTGCAGAGCTGAGTGACACTGGCTGTGAGGCTCAGAACTGCACCCCTGGGCAGCACAGAACCTGAAATACATAAAAGATTAAACTTAAGGCATCAAGTGCAGTTGCTGGGTTGCCACTTCCCTTTCTTCACCCCCTTGCTCGATGCTGTGCTGGCACATCCCTCTCTCTTTTATGTCTGTTAGAATGCCAACTGTGCTTAGGCATGCACACCTGTACCACAGAGGAACTGAACAAAAAACATTAAATAATCTTTCTCCTGTGTAGGGAAAACACCAAGAGGGAGAAAGAAATCTACAAGGAGTCTTGCCATAATGCAAAGAAGTTGTTAAATGGTCTTGCCACTTCATGACAAAAAAAGCTCTCCTGAAGTGGGAAAATGGATTTTTATGAGTTTACCTGTTTGCTAACTGCCTAAATTTGAACAATATGTGGCTGCAAGCAGGCAAGAAAAGTGTTATCTCAATGAAATTGCTTTCCCACAGCATCATTTGTCACCCGGACAGAGGTCACATGCAGAGGAAGAGCCTGTGAGGAACTCATCTTGGACTGACCCAGGTGGTTTCACCAAGTCTCCTTTGCTTGGGAATCTCTTGGAATACTATCATCCACGTTGTACAGCAGGACAGCTCTGACAGTGCCATTTCTAACAGGAAAAGTACTACAGTCTAGCTTTCCATTAAATGATTTCAATATTTAGCAGCTCCTTTTGGGTACACCTCAAACTCCTTCTCACTGGACTTTCCCAAGTTTACTTGGACAAAATCTGCACCATTAAGTTTTAACAATTTTTTTTTTTACTAATTATTAATTCATTATTTTCTGGACTGTGTCAACACTGCATGTTCTCCACATGGCCAGGAATGAGCTGCCAAAAGCCTGTAGCTCAACAGCAGCTGCCTTATCCAACGGATCTGTCTCACATGCTGCAGCACGTGGCAACAAAATTAGGACTTCCTGCCAGATTTGGCAAATTTCTGCTTCCCAGAAAGGCTCTCAACTCATGAGATTGCCAGGAACACTCATTAGATAAGGTCGTATTTGGCTGCAGTTGGCAAAAACTTAATTAAAGTAACTCCAGCTGTAGTAATACCAGTAGTAGGGAGTTTGTGGCAGATGCAGCGTGAATTTTAGTCTGAAAAACACCTTTAGTAGTGTTCTCCAAGCCAATTCCACAGGGATAAATGACCTGAGATATAAGTTTAAGATGAGAAATATGCACAGGCAGTAAAAGTGTGGGTGCTGGTAAGAAGGAAATAATGTCGGAGTTGCCTTTACCTGGTTCTCAGCTCAGCTGGACATAAATATGCACAGTAAATGTGCACTCTCTTTTTTTTTTTTTTTTATATCTATAGATCATTTTCCCTCAACTTTATTCTTTGTATCATAAACCTTTTTAACTACCCCAAAATTTTCTTGCTTTGAGTTACTCACCTTCTGAAGGAATTTTCCCTGAAACTTTAGTTGCTCGGCCACGGTTACCTTCATAGATCAGGTGTGACATGAAAATATCATAATAACAGATATAAATTCCAGGAACAACTTCTTGTGATTTCAGTGCAGAAAGTTCATATCCAGAGTAGGAAAATTATTCTTTTATACAGCTACATTACACTTCTTCCCTGGAAGTGCAGGTACTTGATAAAGTTAGATATTTATATTGTATTTCATGCACATTTTATAACTTGATTTGGCATTTTTTTAAGTGGAATCTGTGGCAGCCATAATAAATAAAGGCTCACAGATTATTCTGCACAGGAATGTGCCCATTTTTGCTCAGTTTATGAATACTAATTTAAACGGGCTGAATTTGTGACTATTGATTCTATAACTTTTGCTAACCATAAAGGGCTTAAAATTAAGTGATCAATTGAATGGTGACCCTCTAGAGAGGCTTTGGCTGTTCAGCATAAGTCTAAGAAGTTTTACATAAGTAGATTTTAACTATATTGCTTGATAAAATAACTGAATAAATCAAGGTTATTTTAACCTTGTTCATTTAAATTAAAAAAAAAAGGAAACTGTGTGTTTATTGCAGAAAATTGTGGAGTAAAATTGCATTTTACTGCTGAAATATGTTAATTTATAGTATTATTATTACTATGGAAATGTATACGTATTGAAATAACACTGACAAAGGTGATTTGTACAAACCAGTGTTACATCCCACGCTTCTGTCCTTAAGCGGCAGAGGTAAAAAAAGACAGAAAATATCATAAATTCTTGGTAATATCTCTGACTATTGTGGCAGTTTGTTCCTTTGTGGCCTTTCTACCCCAATTTCAGCAACAAATAAAATGATTTTAGCAAAAATGGAAACAGATGTACCTCTCAATTTCTATTTAAGGCAGCTTGCATTCTAGAGTAATTTAAATGTGATGTTAGAAATTAGGATAGCAAAAGTAATTGAGCCTTTGTAATTTTAATATAATTGTCTACAAGTGAAATTAGGAGAAACCAGTTAAGATGAGTGCTTGAGGAAATACAGTCAATAGGGAAACTGTCAACAGGGCACATCCTGGTTTCTAAAGCTACCCTGAAGTCTTAAGAGTTGAATTCTGTAATGGAATGAAATTAGCATTAAAAGTTATATTAACATGATAACTTTTATAGTCAAGTTACACTGTCCAGCTGTCCCTACCAGAGCTTTCCTCTCCTTTGAATGCAAGCTTCCAAGTCCTCATGCTTTGCAGATGCAATTTATTTTTCATTTACCATAAATAACATCACTACTTGTCCCAGTAATTTTATTTGGCCTTTTCCCACTGCAGTTTTCCAAAGGTGTTTGATAATCCTCGTGCTACTGCACAAGAATAGTTTTCATAGAAGGTTTTCTCCAAAGAGATACTCATCACTGAGAAGGCAGGGGACACGAGTGCCTGGCTGCCATTTATTGCACAGAAAGCAGTGCTGCAATTCTCTGTCATTGCATCATCTGTTCAGCCCAGGTTATTCACTCCTCTGCATTATCGAGATTGCATTCTTCCTCCCTGAGAAACAGCAGTAACAATTTCCAAAATGACAGCTTAAGTGACTCCATGGCTCTTTATATCTATTCAGAACTCTTGTCTCCTTGCAAATTTTCATTGCTTTCTTTAAAAGCAGCTTGTGAGAAATGCAATAAATTATTAATGCTACATGTCATAAAATAAAATAAATACTTACCTTTTGAAGAAGCGGATCCACTAATCAAGAGTAAATGAATGCACGTGAATTATTCAGAGAACCTCAAATAGTGCAACTTGTACTCAAATTGAATATTGTGAATAGAATATTTGCAACATAACAAAAAGAACTTCCACTCACATTAACTCCTCCATTTTCATAACAGGAAATGGGATTTTTATTCTTTTTAATCAGAGTAAACATTTTTCCCACCTTGCAAACGCAGAAAGGTCTAGGGTAGGTTTTGGCACTTTGTCACCTTTAAGCATCCTCCTAAAGTAATGTTTATGTTGATGAGAACAGTTGTTGGGGCAGGTGTTGCCTATTTCAAAGGAAGCAGGTAGGGCTCTATTCCTAAGCAGCAGAATTATGTCTCACTTACTGGGAGCTGCAGGTTGGCACTCGTTGAACAGCTGTGCAAAGAACATGGGAAATGCCACCACTTGTTGGGAGAAAGGGAGCACTGCTGAGCTGGCAGCATTTCCAACCAGTGAGTGACAGCATCAAGGGCAAGGCAGGAATGAGATCTCAGGCTATTAATTAAAAACAGCTCCTGCAGCCAGAATTTGATTCCTCCCTCTTTACAATCTATTCATGTCAATGAAGTTTCTGGCGCTGCTTCAGGAATTTTTCACTACAGCACCCTGTTTTCCACAGTGTGGTGTTTATCCCTCCCAGATATTTGCATTCCCCAGCAGTTTTCTTTTGGGGAAAAAACACCCCAAAAAGTAGCTGTGCCACATTTCTCAATGCATCTGCAAAATCTTGTCCTTGCAAACAGAAGGCTTACAAGTTCTGGGTTATGTTCAGGTTGTCATTTCCTTTAGATGTTTTTATTGACTAGATTCTCCTGGATTCAAATGGACCTGCCCAGGAACAATGAGGAATGACAGATTGGTAAAAGCAATGATATTTTTCACAAGGAAGTAAAGCAAAGGATAGAGTTTGTGATTCTATTCCTCACTGGTTCAGTGATCCAGTCTCAAATCTTTGGCATAGTTAAGTTTCCCTTCTCAGTTCAGTTTGCTCATTCAGTAAATTCCTGATTTCCCAGTATTGCACTACAAACAAAATTTTCTCAAGTGGAAGACAGGTAGGAGGGAAGCAAGATAACTTCAAGAAGACATACAAATAACATCTCAAAATCTAGAAAATAACAGTATTGTTTCAGACACACAGTGCCTGTCCTCATTCATTGGGGCTGGAGAGCTGCTGGAATACTTTGGAACAGCCTTTATGTGAACCTGAAACCAATGCTGATATTTTCTATATCCTGGTATCAGTGTAACCTCTGAGCTACTCAATAAATCACACAGCTTTGTTTAATTTAAGCAACATCAACAACCTGGAAGTACTGCACTTCTGAACAGGATTTGAAACTGCAGATGCCATTTGGGAATCTGAGATTTGGCAGGCATTCCTCGACCCATGATCCTATTACCAAATTAGTGCTCAAATCAAGTAGCAAGTTTGAGACCTCAAACCTGGTCCAATTCCTGTTGAAATCAATGGGGTTTTTTCCCATGGAATTCACTGGCCATCTGTTGAAACCAAATGTGTTTTGTATTTTGTGACAAAAAGAGTAATAAGCAAGAGAATATTTTCATCTCAGATAGTATTTTCCTTAGAGAAAAGCCACAATCTGGAGCTACTGGATTTACAAAGGCCTTTTGTTCCATCCTGAAGGCACAAAATGTCTCCAAATACCAATATTCCCACTAGCTTTATGTGCCATGTCTCTGGAATAAAGATATTTTTCTGGTTGTGATTCAAAAACATTGCTAGAATCTGCAATAACCTTGAAGAAAACTTCCTGGAGGATATGCCAATTTCCTTCAGAATTTAGCATTAATCTAGGAACATTAAGGACACACCGAGCTCTATCAGATTTAACTGAAATGTAAGAGTCACTTAAGTGTTGTTATGTTTTTCTACTCAACTTTGATCATGCTTACATGCCTTCACAGATTCCTTTACAAATTGTTTTAAGCTATGTACTAGGTAAGTGATAGACTATCTGTACATTTATATACATAGAGACAAGATCTTTTTCAATATAGAGTGAGCAGGTCAAAGCAGAGGCAGAGAGAATGTATTTGTCACATCTTCTATTCAATCTCATTTGTTTTTCCATCTACAGGTATTCATCATAAATCTACTAAAACATACTGGAATGCACTGGAAGGGCAGCCTCAATAATGTCAGGATATTTCTGTTATCAGGACTAGATTTTAACAGCAGTATCACTTTCCATTTCAAGCCTGTGATAAAACCTCTGCTGCTGTTTGAGAGCTGTCTGACAAAATATTTCCTTGTTTCAAACGTGCCAGGGAGATGAATGATTGGGTTGGCAGAATGCTGCAGACAAAAGGTTAGGAACATTCTTACTCCAGATTATTTTCTGAATATAACTTGGGTTGAAATACAGATTATCTCCTTTAAATCTGGAATCCTTATTCCTATGTTCTGCTGGGTGCTGGAATTTTCAGGACCTGAGCTATCAGAACCAAAATCCAGTGAAGCTGACTAAAAGACTTTCATGAACCTTCAGTGGACCATGAATCATGCGCTAAATGCATAAGGTTTCTCTTACAGCACTGAAAATATATCTTGGTTGATTTTATATATTTTATTTAATAGATCTCTCACTACCATCAAAAAGAAAATGTATTTACTATTAGTTAGTAAAATGAATGATTACTTTGAAGATCTTCCTGTCCTCAGCAGTTTGAGCATGCCTTGCCCTGCTGTCGACATCCTGTATGTGTGCAAACATGTATGTGCCAGTCACATAAATAATAATATTTATTATTCCAAACAAATAATTGCAGTCTCTTCTCAAATCTAATATCCTTGAGCCCATCAAAATGTTCAGCACCATCCTGCTGCCAGTTCATTTCGCCCCTCCCAGACTATGTGTTTGTTTCCCACAAAACACTGATCAAAACAGTCGGAGAGTTTGGCCTGCAGGCAAGGCTTTGGCAACTTCATTTTAGTGCTAAATCTGATTTTCAGTCCCAAATTAAAGGTTTTGTGTTCTCCTCGTCTCCCGACTCCTGCTGAGTTTCCTTCTCCAGAACCAAGACGCCACTGATTTCTCCTCGAGTGCAGAGGCAGCAGTGCCAGCAGCACTCCTCTGAAGGGTTTGGAACAGGGTGGGAGCCAAGAGCTGGGAGGACTCGTCTCTCACAACTTGTTCAGTGTGCCGTGGCTCTTGGCTGCCTGCTCTGTGTCAGGCTGACATGGGCTGCTGCAGGGTTTCCCACACCATCCCTCCCTCTCCTGTCCTCTGAGCAGCGGACTTTGAAATCTTTGAAAAGATTAGTTCTATTTTAAAAGCATTTCATGCATGTGTTCAGTTTCTTTACATCTTAATTCTGAGTATTCACTAGCAATGCCTGCCCCTTCCCTTCCCTTCCCTTCCCTTCCCTTCCCTTCCCTTCCCTTCCCTTCCCTTCCCTTCCCTTCCCTTCCCTTCCCTTCCCTTCCCTTCCCTTCCCTTCCCTTCCCTTCCCTTCCCTTCCCTTCCCTTCCCTTCCCCCTAAATTGTTTTTTTTTTAAAAAAAATCAATCTTTATTTACCTATTAAGGAAAAAAAAATATGTCACATTCATAAATTTGAGATTTTCATTTGCAGTCACCAGTTTTGGGATTTCGTTAAGTGTTTTCTGACAAATAAAAGGCATTTCTTGATGTCTCTGAGCTTTAATGGTTTTAATAGGAGTTTAGCAACTCTCATTTGTAGATATATTCTTTGCACAATAAATAATAAAATATGAGGCAATAAACTGTATGAGAAAAAAAAAATTGGTGAGAAATCAGTAACAAGCCCATGACAACTGAATGCAATTCACATAAATGTGCCTGGCACAAGGAGCCTCAACCAGCAAATGAATCTGAACTTCCTGAACTGTTCCCTTTATTTCTGCTCTTCCTTCATATGTATTTTATTCCTGTCAGGAAAACTTTTGCTCTTCCAACAGTTCTACAGAAGATGTTAAAAACTAGCAGACTTGTACAGTAGCTTCCCTACAGTCTTAAAAAAAAAAAAAAAAAAAAATTGGTGGTGCCATCTGGAGCCTTGGAAAGATTAAAGAATTTGCTTTACAGAAATATGTTTGCAAGCTTAAAGGTGTTTTATTCTACATCTTGTGGTATCATCATAATATTAAATCCTACCAACAGCAAATAGAATAGGGGAGGGAAATTTTCATTTTTGGATTAGTTGAATAATAGCGGGGGTAGAGATCCATAAATGTGATTTGGAACACAGGAGCAAATGGTGCATTTCTGTGTTTTTACTGACTTGGGTCTGGTATTTCAGTGTGACAGCAGTTGCAGTCATCTTCTTTAATGCCACTCTGCAGCTCTGCTGTTCTGCACATCACTGATGAACAAAACAGTGGGCTGGAAGGTATTAAATGAGCTTAAGCATGGCATGAGGGATGCTGAAATGGAGAAATTTGGGATATTGCTGTAGCAACTCTTGGTATCAATGCATTGTTTCAGGGTTTAGAGTCTTGTTCAGAGTTATTTGGGTCTCCTTGAAAGTGCTGCAGTTTTGGCAAAGCCACAAAAAGAAAAAAAACCCAAACCAAACCAAAACAAAACAAAAAAAAAAACCCAAACAAACAAACAAACAAACAAAAACCAAGAAGAGAGAAAATGAAAAAACAACTGAATGCCAAAGATGGAGTCTTACACTACTAACCCAGAGGGTGACAAAATTTTGAGTTTGAGCACAGCAATGCATTTTCCTGGACAGACATTCTTTAATCACATTTTGGAATTCCTATTGATTTTCCTCGTTACCAGTGGTCAAACCAGGACTGAATAGATCTCCTTTATGCAACAGTGCCCTGGAATGGCACTTAGGTGCATCAGCTCAGCCCTCAGTGACACACAGAGCCCAAATTTCCAGCAGCAGCCAAATAAACAATAAACTTCTCATGTCTCAGGCAGGTAACAAGAGCATCAACAAATCCTTCAGGATACTGCCTCATGTTACACCTTTCCTTCACAGAGGTGTCCTGGAGCAGAATTAATTTAAAATATGCTCTCTTCACAGTACAAGTAACAGCATCTGCTTTTCTTTTTTTTTTTTTTCTCTTCCACATAACCTGTGCAACTGCAGCTGCAGTTAAATATATATATTTATAAATATATACAAATGAGCCTGTGTAAGTACTTGCAGAAACGGGTACAAAATCTATCTGCAAGGCTGCATTTGTATCTAAAAGTGTTAAGATTTCTGGGGGGATTGGTGTGTGTGGAACATTTTATTCTAAACAAACATTCTGTGTGTTTCCATAATATTTTTGTACTAAAACCCTTGGTTTCTGCCACACCACCTCCCTCAGCTCTCCTACTCAAGAAAGCCACTGATGTCTTTTGGGGAAGTCTATAGGACTAGTATGTCATCAAGTGGTTAAGAAAGGGAAATACTCTGTGATTCAGCAGAAGTAAAACAAGGAATGGTCTGAACTTGAAACTAAAAAAATACTAATCAATTGTTGGAAATTTTAGGAAAGGTCTGAAACATGTCTTGTATTCCAATTTTCTGCCTTTTAAAGGTCTTGCATTAAATCAGGGATTATTTTATAATCCATTATGCTTGCTACCTATTAATATAAAAGAGGCCGTTTCTCTTCCATTTAAAATTTGGAAATCGATATTTCAGGTTTCTCTCTCAATGAGGCAGAATGATGTCGCACACCCGAGTGGATGTTTCCAAATTAGGAAAAAGGTTTCAGTTTCACCTCAAGACTTTTAAGGGAGACAAACTAGAATCTTCCATGCCCTTCCAGCTGTGGTTGGCTGAGTGAGGCACCTGTTGGTCGATGTAGCTGCTCCTCAGAAATGCAGCGACTTTCTACTGCCCTTCTAAAACATTAAGTACTTAAGAACGAGCACAAAGACCCTCAGTGCTTTTTGGGGTGTCTTAGCCAGGTGTAAGGGGCTTCCCTTACACAGCTTGTTTTGGTTTTGTATTGTTTGTTATTTTCTCATTTGTTAAAACCTTCTGCTTCTCAAAGCACATCTGATCAGCCATCTGGCAAAATATCGTTAAGCCATTTCTGAGAAGTTGCCGGCCAGCCCTCAGGGCTTGGTACACCTTTGTGGGGCTCATTACAGGCTGGCCTCGTGTAAGATTGTTATCAGGGTGAGAATCCGGCAACATTCCCATGAGCTCAGTTTTCCCATGAATTCCAGAAAATTCTGCATCCCTTTTCGTGTTATCTCTGGGCCCTCCCCAGCCCCAATGCCGCCAGCAGTGAGGCCAATCCTCACCCTGCAAAGGGAAGAGCTGATGGGGAGCCTTTGTCTCTTTGTTCCTGGTTTTTTCTCTGCCTGCTCCTTGGTTCTTTTCCCGGGACAGCATCCCTGTGCTGCCCAGCACTGCCCAGTTTTGGCTGTCCAGGGATGGATGGCACACCAGCAATTTGACCCCCTGGCTGGTGCACTGTGCTGTCTGAGAAAGCCACGAAAGCCCAGAGCATGTGGGAGGCTACAATTTGTGTTTATCATTCATATTTTATGGGTAAAAACTTGGATTTTCAGTTGTGGAAGCAATAGCAAGTGGTAGCTGGGAAGCTGTCAGAATCACTGAAGTGTTTAGCAGTGTTATTCCAGTGACTGTGCTGGAGACTATCTGTGGAATCCGAAGCCATAAAACATGACTGAAGTCAGGTCCCTTGCTTATCTGTTTAAAATGGTCGAATTCTCTCTCTGGAGACAAGTATGTAGGAAGAAGTAAAAAAGAAAAAGGTATCTGAAGACTGAAAAGATATCTATTTTCCAATACTTCGCTTATTTAGCATTTAATGTCAAAATATAAAAGATATAATGATAGAGAATTGGTTTGGAAAAGCTCAACAAGTCACCAGGACCATCCCTCTCCTGTGAGGTGCTATCAGCTGCCTGTCTAGGCAGTGGGCTCCACAATTTACCTCTCTCAGCTATTGCAGAGATTTTGGTCATGTCCCATCCCAGCCTGGCTGCAGCATTGAATGTTCCGCTGCTGTTTATTGGGATATTGTGGAAAGATTGCGGGGAGAGAGAGAAGAGGTGGTGCTGAGTCTTGGCAGTCTTGACTTTGACATATTGCAGCTGTGTTAACATACAAAGAGTGGGAACAGCCTTGCCCTCACAGCTGTGGGTGTCATAAAAGAGTGAGTGAGCTGGGGGCTGTGAGTTGGAGCGTGCTGGTCCTGCTGAGAGGAGGAAGGGACAGGAGGGAGTGCCAGGGACAGACAGGGTGAGGTGGCCGTGCTGGGGACAGGAAGGAGTGAGCTGGAATTGCAGAAGGAGGAGAGAAGGAGGAGAGAAAGAGCTAGAGCTGTGTGCAGCTGCCCGCGGGACACTAAAGAGAAAAGGTATGAAAGCCCTCTAGATAACGAGGTGCTGATGCTTGAAGGCTTCTGGTGTTTCACTGGGGCACTCTGAGTGTCGTGGCCGTCTGCACAACCACAGCAGAGCTTTAGGTGATGTCTGATCCCAGTCTGGCTGCAGCACTGAACGACCTGCTGCTGTTTGTTGGGATATTGTGGATGTGGAAAGCACCCACACCTCACCCCTCCTCCTCTCCGCAGTGTTTGCACCATCAACACCGCCGTGGCTTTTGCTCCTCTCCATCTTTCAGTTTATCTCAGCAGAGGAAGAATCCTCAGACTCACAGGAGCAGGGAGCTGTTATCTCCTCCTGCTCAGCCAGCCTGGTGTCCCTCACCCTGAAGGCTCTGGAGCTGAGCTGCACAGGCGCCCACACACTGCCTGTTAGCACAGCATTCCTGACAACTCGAGAATCTTAATGTTGATGCTCCCTAATCAAGTAAAATGGCTTCACTGTGTGAAATTCTCCCGCTGGAGCAATGCTGAATACTGAGTGGCCCCGTGGATTTATCGGGGATAATCTATTCCCAAGTGAGACTGTGGGTTACCCAGGCGTAGTGGAATATTTCCTTATAGAGGACATTGGAGGAGTTATACCTTGAATATAACTCGGAGCTGCAGTAAATCTGCAAAGCTCAATGTTACGAGGTTCTGGGTAAAAGTTTTCTTGGGGGGCAACACAAAAAGGATTGGTGGAGGATGGTGGTGTAAGGATGTCTTTGGAACCAGCAGGAACATAAATGGAGGCATGGCTTGGACATGTAAACTGCTGTTAGGGAGTAGTAGTTGGGTAAATAGCATGGAACAGGGCAAGGAGCATTTAAGCATTACAGAAAATAAAATGTTTGTATTAAAGCACGATGATTGTGTCAATAATCTCACCTAGTTTACTGTAGTCTAAAGTCTGTGAAGCACCAGAAGAGTTTAGGAGCCAGCTTTGGAGTCTGTATGGCACAGCAAGCTGTGTGCCTGGAAAGATTTAACTATCCTGAGAATGCCACAGGTGATGTAACCAGGCTTTGAGAAGTAGAAAGAATGAGGATGTTGCATTATCTTCCTCTCAGAGGATTTGTTGTCTACCCTGCTCTAGCAATGCACTTCGCTGCTCCTTTATTTGACTGCATTGTCAGATATTAACAGATTTTAACTTGTGAATTTCGTGGCTGGTGTCAAATGCACTCTTCTGAGGGGGGGGAGGGGGGGGAATCCAGGAGAGTGAATATTCTGTTTTACTTTATGCAAGAAAAAATGTATAGAAAGATGAGCAAGACTTAAGAATAAGAAAATATAATAGATGTACAGAATGGATGTATTTCATCCTGCTCTGCCAGCTCCCCAGTTCTGATTTGACTGTCAGCCTGTACATGAAAGTTTTTATAGTACCTTGGGGAGATGAATAGAGACAAAAACTCAGTAGCTGGGAAGAAACAGGATGAGAAAATCCATTCTGGACCATGCTTTCAACAAATTCCTTCATTTAGGAGAAGGAAGAGTCTTGTTTATTAGCTAAAAAGGCCATATTTTGGCTAGCGTGCTCTCCAATTCCTGCTATCTGTGACCTAAAGAATGTACATTAATATTATCTAAAGAGGCTGACCACTGATGAGCTGGAGGCTAATGAGTTAAGGGGTGAGGATTCTCCCTCTCTGCTTTTTTTGTTTTCTGTTTCTGATCTCCTCCACTCTTCTCTGAATATCTGGAAGGACTCTCCTCTTATAAAACCAAGAACCTCCTGCTACACAAGTCTCATCAGATTCTTCAGGTGTCCCACACCAGATCTCCAGGACTGTAGTTTTGCATTAATCTACAAGCTGCCTTTCCTAAAAGGGCAGCAGCCTGCTAATTGCAAGATGTTCTCCTAAAATTTCCTGATCATTTCAAGCTTGTAAAAAGCTGTGTCTAAAATATTTATATATATATATATATATATGTATACAGAACTGTTTTACACTAAGAGATGATCTCAAAATTTGCTCCACTTTTTTACTAGCAGATCTACTTGGGAAATTACCAAGAAGTCATGACCCTATAAATCTCAGGTTTTGGTCCCTGATGCAGTTTAATCTGTCGGTACAAACAATAGAAATAACAGGTGATGCATTGGTCATGCCAGTCCTTGGAATGTTTGTAATTTTCAGGGAATGTGCAAGAACTCCAGTAGCGTGTGGAGCAAAGCCAGTGGAGAGGAGGGATGGGAATAGCAAGCACTCAGAATCAAGGACACTGTGCTTTCTGAAGGTCATTTGGTTTCTTCTCTCCCATTATTAAGTTTAATAATTAATACTCTTTAAGCTATTTCTGCTTTCTTTTTATATCTCTTGCTTAAACAGTGAGATTTAGGTCTTTGTTTAGGCTTTCTGAACACAAACCCACCATGTCTGATCTTCACAGCCCTTCTATTTTCCACCTGACTTTAATGCATTAGAACTTTTTTGCTCATTATTCTGACCATGGAAGGAAGCATAGCAGCTTGAATTCATGCAGCCTGTCTTCTGGTTTTGTTGGAGGAAAAGAAGAGGGAAGATCCTCTACTATGGAGAGAAGAAGGTGTTTATGTGTTTTTATTCTCTGGAAATCCTATAAGTGAATTATTAGAAAGCCATATTTCCATTTATTTCAGTCCCCAGACTAAAATAATTCAGGCTTACTAAAATAAAAGAACACTGAAAAGTGTGCTGCCTCTATATGACTGTTAAAATGTGTAGACACAGTAACTCACGGATTTAGTATGCCTTTGACAGTGTTAAATCTGATAGAAAACAGCTTTTTCTGCCACATCTGCAGCATTTACTAAACTTCAGCCTCAATGGCAATGGATTATAAACCTGGATTTATTGAAAGTGAAGTGGGGCAGATCCTTGCCTTGACCTTACCAGTTGCTGTGGGATTGTTACTACACTTGGTCTAAATAATTGGGAATTTCCTCATCTGGAGCAGGCTGGCTGTGGCTGAGGGGGCAGAGCAGTGAGCCTGGAGCAGTAGAATCCTTATTGGGGCTCTCCCATGGCAGGAGCTGTGCAGGGATGCAGCTCTGAGAGGTGCAGTATTCCCAGGGCATTTCCGCGCTCCCGTCCTGGGTGGGAGGCAGGGGAAGTGCCTCGATGGCATGAAAAACACTCTGCTTCCCCGGGGGGGCAAAGACACTCCCAGGATGTGCAGATAAAGCGCTGAAGGATGACACCTCTAAAGCTTTTTAAAACAGGGCTTTCATCCCTAAGTGCACATCTCAGCAGTCCAGCCAGTTTTATTACATGTTCAGATACAAAAAAACCCCAAAAAACCCAAAAACCACCCCAAACAAAAAGAAAACAAAAACCAACCAAACAAACCCTAAAACAAACAAACAAACAAAAAATAGGGTATTGTCAACGTAACCACGACCAATACTATTTCTATTGTTTGTACCAACAGATTAAACTGCATCAGGGACCAAAACCTGAGATTTTTAGGGTCATGACTTCTTGGTAATTTCCCAAGTAGATCTGCTAGTAAAAAAGTGGAGCAAATTTTGAGATCATCTCTTAGTGTAAAACAGTTCTGTATACATATATATATATAAATATTTTAGACACAGCTTTTTACAAGCTTGAAATGATCAGGAAATTTTAGGAGAACATCTTGCAATTAGCAGGCTGCTGCCCTTTTAGGAAAGGCAGCTTGTAGATTAATGCAAAACTACAGTCCTGGAGATCTGGTGTGGGACACCTGAAGAATCTCATGAGACTTGTGTAGCAGGAGGTTCTTGGTTTTATAAGAGGAGAGTCCTTCCAGATATTCAGAGAAGAGTGGAGGAGATCAGAAACAGAAAACAAAAAAAGCAAAGAGGGAGAATCCTCACCCCTTAACTCATTAGCCTCCAGCTCATCAGTGGTCAGCCTCTTTAGATAATATTAATGTACATTCTTTAGGTCACAGATAGCAGGAATTGGAGAGCACGCTAGCCAAAATATAGCCTTTTTAGCTAATAAACAAGACTCTTCCTTCTCCTAAATGAAGGAATTTGTTGAAAGCATGGTCCAGAATGGATTTTCTCATCCTGTTTCTTCCCAGTTACTGAGTTTTTGTCTCTATTCATCTCCCCAAGGTACTATAAAAACTTTCATGTACAGGCTGACAGTCAAATCAGAACTGGGGAGCTGGCAGAGCAGGATGAAATACATCCATTCTGTACATCTATTATATTTTCTTATTCTTAAGTCTTGCTCATCTTTCTATACATTTTTTCTTGCATAAAGTAAAACAGAATATTCACTCTCCTGGATTCCCCCCCCTTCCCCCCCTCAGAAGAGTGCATTTGACACCAGCCACGAAATTCACAAGTTAAAATCTGTTAATATCTGACAATGCAGTCAAATAAAGGAGCAGCGAAGTGCATTGCTAGAGCAGGGTGGACAACAAATCCTCTGAGAGGAAGATAATGCAACATCCTCATTCTTTCTACTTCTCAAAGCCTGGTTACATCACTTGTGGCATTCTCAGGATAGTTAAATCTTTCCAGGCACACAGCTTGCTGTGCCATACAGACTCCAAAGCTGGCTCCTAAACTCTTCTGGTGCTTCACAGACTTTAGACTACAGTAAACTAGGTGAGATTATTGACACAATCATCGTGCTTTAATACAAACATTTTATTTTCTGTAATGCTTAAATGCTCCTTGCCCTGTTCCATGCTATTTACCCAACTACTACTCCCTAACAGCAGTTTACATGTCCAAGCCATGCCTCCATTTATGTTCCTGCTGGTTCCAAAGACATCCTTACACCACCATCCTCCACCAATCCTTTTTGTGTTGCCCCCCAAGAAAAGTTTTACCCAGAACCTCGTAACATTGAGCTTTGCAGATTTACTGCAGCTCCGAGATATATTCAAGGTATAACTCCTCCAATGTCCTCTATAAGGAAATATTCCACTACGCCTGGGTAACCCACAGTCTCACTTGGGAATAGATTATCCCCGATAAATCCACGGGGCCACTCAGTATTCAGCATTGCTCCAGCGGGAGAATTTCACACAGTGAAGCCATTTTACTTGATTAGGGAGCATCAACATTAAGATTCTCGAGTTGTCAGGAATGCTGTGCTAACAGGCAGTGTGTGGGCGCCTGTGCAGCTCAGCTCCAGAGCCTTCAGGGTGAGGGACACCAGGCTGGCTGAGCAGGAGGAGATAACAGCTCCCTGCTCCTGTGAGTCTGAGGATTCTTCCTCTGCTGAGATAAACTGAAAGATGGAGAGGAGCAAAAGCCACGGCGGTGTTGATGGTGCAAACACTGCGGAGAGGAGGAGGGGTGGGGTGTGGGTGCTTTCCACACCCACAATATCCCAACAAACAGCAGCAGGTCGTTCAGTGCTGCAGCCAGACTGGGATCAGACATCACCTAAAGCTCTGCTGTGGTTGTGCAGACGGCCACGACACTCAGAGTGCCCCAGTGAAACACCAGAAGGCTTCAAGCATCAGCACCTCGTTATCTAGAGGGCTTTCATACCTTTTCTCTTTAGTGTCCCGCGGGCAGCTGCACACAGCTCTAGCTCTTTCTCTCCTCCTTCTCTCCTCCTTCTGCAATTCCAGCTCACTCCTTCCTGTCCCCAGCACGGCCACCTCACCCTGTCTGTCCCTGGCACTCCCTCCTGTCCCTTCCTCCTCTCAGCAGGACCAGCACGCTCCAACTCACAGCCCCCAGCTCACTCACTCTTTTATGACACCCACAGCTGTGAGGGCAAGGCTGTTCCCACTCTTTGTATATTAACACAGCTGCAATATGTCAAAGTCAAGACTGCCAAGACTCAGCACCACCTCTTCTCTCTCTCCCCGCAAGCTTTCCACAATATCCCAATAAACAGCAGCGGAACATTCAATGCTGCAGCCAGGCTGGGATGGGACATTTCCAAAATCTCTGCAATAGCTGAGAGAGGTAAATTGTGGAGCCCACTGCCTAGACAGGCAGCTGATAGCACCTCACAGGAGAGGGATGGTCCCGGTGACTTGTTGAGCTTTTCCAAACCAATTCTCTATCATTATATCTTTTATATTTTGACATTAAATGCTAAATAAGCAAAGTATTGGAAAATAGATATCTTTTCAGTCTTCAGATACCTTTTTCTTTTTTACTTCTTCCTACATACTTGTCTCCAGAGAGAGAATTTGACCATTTTAAACAGATAAGCAAGGGACCTGACTTCAGTCATGTTTTATGGCTTCGGATTCCACAGATAGTCTCCAGCACAGTCACTGGAATAACACTGCTAAACACTTCAGTGATTCTGACAGCTTCCCAGCCATCACTTGCTATTGCTTCCACAACTGAAAATCCAAGTTGTTACCCATAAAATATGAATGATAAACACAAATTGTAGCCTCCCACATGCTCTGGGCTTTCGTGGCTTTCTCAGACAGCACAGTGCACCAGCCAGGGGGTCAAATTGCTGGTGTGCCATCCATCCCTGGACAGCCAAAACTGGGCAGTGCTGGGCAGCACAGGGATGCTGTCCCGGGAAAAGAACCAAGGAGCAGGCAGAGAAAAAACCAGGAACAAAGAGACAAAGGCTCCCCATCAGCTCTTCCCTTTGCAGGGTGAGGATTGGCCTCACTGCTGGCGGCATTGGGGCTGGGGAGGGCCCAGAGATAACACAAAAAGGGATGCAGAATTTTCTGGAATTCATGGGAAAACCGAGCTCACGGGAATGTTGCCGGATTCTCACCCTGATAACAATCTTACACGAGGCCAGCCTGTAATGAGCCCCACAAAGGTGTACCAAGCCCTGAGGGCTGGCCGGCAACTTCTCAGAAATGGCTTAATGATATTTTGCCAGATGGCTGATCAGATGTGCTTTGAGAAGCAGAAGGTTTTAACAAATGAGAAAATAACAAACAATACAAAACCAAAACAAGCTGTGTAAGGGAAGCCCCTTACACCTGGCTAAGACACCCCAAAAAGCACTGAGGGTCTTTGTGCTCATTCTTAAGTACTTAATGTTTTAGAAGGGCAGTAGAAAGTCGCTGCATTTCTGAGGAGCAGCTACATCGACCAACAGGTGCCTCACTCAGCCAACCACAGCTGGAAGGGCATGGAAGATTCTAGTTTGTCTCCCTTAAAAGTCTTGAGGTGAAACTGAAACCTTTTTCCTAATTTGGAAACATCCACTCGGGTGTGCGACATCATTCTACCTCATTGAGAGAGAAACCTGAAATATCGATTTCCAAATTTTAAATGGAAGAGAAACGGCCTCTTTTATATTAATAGGTAGCAAGCATAATGGATTATAAAATAATCCCTGATTTAATGCAAGACCTTTAAAAGGCAGAAAATTGGAATACAAGACATGTTTCAGACCTTTCCTAAAATTTCCAACAATTGATTAGTATTTTTTTAGTTTCAAGTTCAGACCATTCCTTGTTTTACTTCTGCTGAATCACAGAGTATTTCCCTTTCTTAACCACTTGATGACATACTAGTCCTATAGACTTCCCCAAAAGACATCAGTGGCTTTCTTGAGTAGGAGAGCTGAGGGAGGTGGTGTGGCAGAAACTAAGGGTTTTAGTACAAAAATATTATGGAAACACACAGAATGTTTGTTTAGAATAAAATATTCCACACACACCAATCCCCCCAGAAATCTTAACACTTTTAGATACAAATGCAGCCTTGCAGATAGATTTTGTACCCGTTTCTGCAAGTACTTACACAGGCTCATTTGTATATATTTATAAATATATATATTTAACTGCAGCTGCAGTTGCACAGGTTATGTGGAAGAAAAAAAAAAAAAAGAAAAGCAGATGCTGTTACTTGTACTGTGAAGAGAGCATATTTTAAATTAATTCTGCTCCAGGACACCTCTGTGAAGGAAAGGTGTAACATGAGGCAGTATCCTGAAGGATTTGTTGATGCTCTTGTTACCTGCCTGAGACATGAGAAGTTTATTGTTTATTTGGCTGCTGCTGGAAATTTGGGCTCTGTGTGTCACTGAGGGCTGAGCTGATGCACCTAAGTGCCATTCCAGGGCACTGTTGCATAAAGGAGATCTATTCAGTGCTGGTTTGACCACTGGTAACGAGGAAAATCAATAGGAATTCCAAAATGTGATTAAAGAATGTCTGTCCAGGAAAATGCATTGCTGTGCTCAAACTCAAAATTTTATCACCCTCTGGGTTAGTAGTGTAAGACTCCATCTTTGGCATTCAGTTGTTTTTTCATTTTCTCTCTTCTTGGTTTTTGTTTGTTTGTTTGTTTGTTTGGGTTTTTTTTTTTGTTGTTTTGGTTTGGGTTTTTTTTCTTTTTGTGGCTTTGCCAAAACTGCAGCACTTTCAAGGAGACCCAAATAACTCTGAACAAGACTCTAAACCCTGAAACAATGCATTGATACCAAGAGTTGCTACAGCAATATCCCAAATTTCTCCATTTCAGCATCCCTCATGCCATGCTTGAGCTCATTTAATACCTTCCAGCCCACTGTTTTGTTCATCAGTGATGTGCAGAACAGCAGAGCTGCAGAGTGGCATTAAAGAAGATGACTGCAACTGCTGTCACACTGAAATACCAGACCCAAGTCAGTAAAAACACAGAAATGCACCATTTGCTCCTGTATTCCAAATCACATTTATGGATCTCTACCCCCGCTATTATTCAACTAATCCAAAAATTAAAATTTCCCTCCCCTATTCTATTTGCTGTTGGTAGGATTTAATATTATGATGATACCACAAGATGTAGAATAAAACACCTTTAAGCTTGCAAACATATTTCTGTAAAGCAAATTCTTTAATCTTTCCAAGGCTCCAGATGGCACCACCAATTTTTTTTTTTTTTTTAAGACTGAAGGGAAGCCACTGTACAAGTCTGCTAGTTTTTAACATCTTCTGTAGAACTGTTGGAAGAGCAAAAGCTTTCCTGACAGGAATAAAATACATATGAAGGAAGAGCAGAAATAAAAGGGAACAGTTCAGGAAGTTCAGATTCATTTGCTGGTTGAGGCTCCTTGTGCCAGGCACATTTATATGAATTGCATTCAGTTGTCATGGGCTTGTTACTGATTTCTCACCAATTTTTTTTTTCTCATAAATTTTATTGCCTCATATTTTATTTATTGTGCAAAGAATATATCTACAAATGAGAGTTGCTAAACTCCTATTAAAACCATTAAAGCTCAGAGACATCAAGAAATGCCTTTTATTTGTCAGAAAACACTTAACGAAATCCCAAAACTGGCGACTGCAAATGAAAATCTCAAATTTATGAATGTGACATTTTTTTTTCCTAATAGGTAAATAAAGATTGATTTTGTTTCTTTAAACAATTTAGGGGGAAGGGAAGGGAAGGGAAGGGAAGGGAAGGGAAGGGAAGGGAAGGGAAGGGAAGGGAAGGGAAGGGAAGGGAAGGGAAGGGAAGGGAAGGGAAGGGAAGGGAAGGGAAGGGAAGGGAAGGGAAGGGAAGGGAAGGGAAGGGAAGGGAAGGGAAGGGAAGGGAAGGGAAGGAGCAGGCATTGCTAGTGAATACTCAGAATTAAGATGTAAAGAAACTGAACACATGCATGAAATGCTTTTAAAATAGAACTAATCTTTTCAAAGATTTCAAAGTCCGCTGCTCAGAGGACAGGAGAGGGAGGGATGGTGTGGGAAACCCTGCAGCAGCCCATGTCAGCCTGACACAGAGCAGGCAGCCAAGAGCCACGGCACACTGAACAAGTTGTGAGAGACGAGTCCTCCCAGCTCTTGGCTCCCACCCTGTTCCAAACCCTTCAGAGGAGTGCTGCTGGCACTGCTGCCTCTGCACTCGAGGAGAAATCAGTGGCGTCTTGGTTCTGGAGAAGGAAACTCAGCAGGAGTCGGGAGACGAGGAGAACACAAAACCTTTAATTTGGGACTGAAAATCAGATTTAGCACTAAAATGAAGTTGCCAAAGCCTTGCCTGCAGGCCAAACTCTCCAACTGTTTTGATCGGTGTTTTGTGGGAAACAAACACATAGTCTGGGAGGGGGGAAATGAACTGGCAGCAGGATGGTGCTGAACATTTTGATGGGCTCAAGGATATTAGATTTGAGAAGAGACTGCAATTATTTGTTTGGAATAATAAATATTATTATTTATGTGACTGGCACATACATGTTTGCACACATACAAAGTACAAGGATCAAGTGACATTTAGAGAAGTTTCAAGAGTGTTGAATGATTCCTACCAGTTTGGAGCTGGTCCACTGGGGCCTGGAAGCTCTGTTTATTAAATGAAGCTCTCTGCCTTTCAGTGGATGAGGGTTTAGGACTGTGACTGAAAGACAAAACCATATATGAGAGTTTTGCACAAATAAGCTGCAAAGGGATCAAGAAATGACCCAAAAATAATCACCTGAGCTCTGTAGAGTTTTAGCATTACTTAATCCACCTGTAATCTTACTTCAGAGTCTCTCTTCCTAACCCCAGTTTAATCCTTGGTCCTGATCCTTGACTATCCCGCTTTTAATACACAAATCCTGAAACCTCACATACATCACCAACACTTTCTTCATTGAGAAGATCAGCAACAAGCTGTTCCTGCACCCTTCACACCTTCCCTGCAATCCCAAAGTCATCCCCAGCAAAAAGCATCAGGATCACTAATGCAATCCATCATTCAGCAGTGAGCCAATCCCTCCTGTTAGCAAGGAGACATTTCTAATTATGTTTTCCCCAACTGGCCAGTTTATTTTGTGTCAAACCTAAAATTAGGTGTAGGTATGTGAGTTTGGGATGCAGAGCAGAGCTTATTGCTAACCAAAATAACATAATGCTCTATGCCTGTGGAGCTATTTTGGGTACGTTCTGACTGGAGATATGGACATTATGTTAGGAAGATTTGGTGCATTACAACAAATAAATAGCTGTAAAGTAAGCAGTTTTTATTCCAAGTTCATTTAATCTTTAAATAAAGCAAAGTTGAATAAATTCAGGCTTGTATTTGTTTTTCTTTTTCTACAAAGGAGAATCTTTTTATGAAGAAAATCCTGAATTGGCATTTTTGCTTCAATTGGAACTTATAGCAGGAGAGCAAATCTTTCGTGGCTTTAATGTGAAACATTAGGGCTTGAAGTCTGAACAACTGTTTACTATTCCCCTATCTGATAAAACTTCAGAACCCCAGGGAAACTAATTTAAAAGGAAGACCTGAGATCAAGATAAGCTTTGGCAAATCCGAAACCAGTCATCCAAAATGAAAGTGAGAGTTTCAGTTTACTTGATAAATCTCTATCTGAGCAGCAGTGTTTTAATTAATGAACAATAAGGTAGGGAGGACTATGATAACCACTTCAAATCCCTCGACTCATAACTCACCAGAAATGAAGAAAATTGCTTTCAGGGTCATTTTGTGTTGCATGCTACATTGGAAAAAAAGAAAAGTGTGCCCAAAAAATTAGTTAAAGGAAAATGAGGGGGAAAAAGGAAGTGAAAGTCGCTAAATTGAGCTTTGATCTCTTTGACTAACTTAAACTAATTGTCAAGGTGTTTAGGTTTTATTCCTCTTAGTCAGTACATTATCACTTAGACTGTGGGGAAGTTGGAGTTATGAAGCCCCGATTCAGCAGAATATTTAAGTCTCTCTAATTAAATCTTTCCCTATTCAGCAAAGTGCCTGACATTATATAGACTATTGTAAAGGGAAAAAAAAAAAAACCCAAGAAAAAGAAAAAAAAAAAAGAAAAAAAAAAACCTTTTAGGGAAATCAAATTAAATAGCAAAAGGAAAATAAGCATATTTTACTATATTCAAACATGTTTCCATTTCCTTAAAGATCTTAAAAATGTTTTAACCTTCCCTAAAGCTTGTTGGACAGGATAAGGAACCCATTAAAAATGAAGTGCTGATAAAGCTGTGGGAGTTAGAACACAGTAAGTCGACCAAAGAAGAATATAAGAAACAACAAGCACAAAACAGAAAACCCTTTAAAATCTATCATGTCAATCTATATACTCCAAGAGAAGCATTCAAGAGAAGTCAAGTTCTTTGTAAATGGTCCCTGTGTCATAAACAGATACCATTCTTAGTCCAGAATCCTCAAAAGAAAAAAAAAAAAGGATTCGAAAATCCCCCAAATCTGTCTGAAGCTGAAATAATTAGAGAGGAGTTTCTGGGACATTTTTACATTATGAACAATATCAAGTGTCAAGAGCTAAACCATACTCACTTATGACTTTCAATGAAAGTCAGATAGAAAAAAATCACTCACAGCAGTGAACAACCATTGATGTAAAACCACTGAGCACTGGGAAGCGAAAAATATGGTGCCAGATTTCAGGATACCAGGATAGATGTGGAGAAATAACTTGTCTGGAAGTCAGACTTCTATAGAAACTGTTAAGACATCTTGACAAAAATAATGTTCTTTGAGGGAGTCTACCTGCCTTCTCTTACAGGAAACTGCACCTCACAGACACAAAAATTCTCCCCAAAGGTCACATCTGTGCAGTTAAAGTGATGCAGTTAATAACAGTTTATGTTTCTGAAAGGCTTTCAACAAATTTCTCCATCGAGGCTTCCGCAAGGAACCGAGAAGCTGTGGCACTAGAGGGAACGTCAGGGATAAATGAGGGCTTGGAAGATGGACAGGAAACTGTGGGAATGACATATGTGCCCTGCTGAAGTGGGGAGGTCACTAATGGCATCATGCAGAGAGGGCTTGTGGCTGCTGAGCACTCCCAGGGAAAGGGCTGAGCTCTCAGGCAGCCAGGTGGCAGCTCAACAAAGAAAGTCACCTGAAAGAGTGAGGACAAAAAGTAGCTGTGAAGAGCTGCAGAAGGAGTTTGAGTTAGAGCAGCTACATTCAGTGACAAACCCTCAATAGGTGTATGTTGGCTAAGCATAGCAATCCTAATTTCATATATTAAAAAACAAAACAAAACAAAACAAAACAAAACAAAAAAACCGCAATGCTAAAACAGGCTCTGAGGTGACTCTTTTAATTCAGCACCAAGACATTGGGCTGTTATAAATAGTGAAAACACCAGCTCGGTATCAGCCTGAAAGTCAAATCAGATGTGAATAATTTTATAACAAGGTAAAGCACCACAGGCAAGCCATGATTCATGGACACCTTGTTATTGCACCCAGTTCAGATCCTTTCACCTCAAAGAATAGCCTGCACCTGAAAAGGTTCCAAGGAGGGCCATAAGAATGATCAGAGCTGGAAAGACGCTTCCTCTGAGAAATGATCAAGTGAGGGAAGACTCCTGTGTGTCCTTTGGGTACAACAGAGGTCTGTGAATGGCTCAGAGGAGGTGGCTTTGGATCAGTTTGCATCTTCTCTTTGTCTACCAAGCGTGTCACAAAATTCACTACCTTTCTTCAACAGATATCTCTATTGTGTTTCTTTTTTTATAATGTACAGAGATATTCTGGGGACTGGCACAAAGTGGAGAGAGAGAATTTCTATATAGTACAGGGCCTGATAGCAGAGTGATGAAAAAGACACGTTATGCAGCCACTTGTATTTTCCTTTAGTAACACTCCCACTGAAGAAAAGCTGGAAGAGAAAGAGATTAAATAAGTAAAAATGCCCTATCAGTTTTTAGAGACACCTACACAGTGAGTGGGAAGCTCCTTCTGTGAGACTGCTATTTACCCTATTTCAGGCTCTTTCCTCAGACACATATTGTATTAAATTAATCTTAGGGAAAATACAACATCCCAAAAGACTCACACTGATCTAAGGCTCTTTTTTGACTTTCCAAAGCTCCTCCATCTTTTTTTTTTTCCTTTTTTTTTTTTTTTTTTTTTTTTGACAAAGATCTTTCTAACACAATTTTGAGATTTTATGTCAACGGAAGCACTGAGGAAGCTCATAGCAGGAAATTTACAGTTTATGATAAATCCGCTCCTAGATTTCATATTGTCTATTTACTGTGTCAGCTGCTGCATCAGAAATAAAGCAGAATTGCAATGGTACCACCCCAAGCTGATCTCTGTTCTCTTGCTTTCCCAGGACATAACCTAAGCAACCCCTGTCCCTCATCCCTTGTATTCACAATGTCAATGTTGAACCTTGATGACTGATCATAAAAAACAAAACAAAACAACAACAAAAACAGAAAAGCAAAACAACAAAAAAATGCCCACATTACTAAATTTATAATTTCAAATTAAGATTGGTTTGGGGGTCTTGGTTGGAGGATTTTTTTTCCTGCCAGAAGGACTGAGGAATTCTTACAAGAAAGTATTTCCTCTTCACTAAGGGGAATCATGAACAGGGAAAACATGCAGAAAGAAACAGGGAAATGCTGAGTAGGATATTCAAATTTCACACAGCCTATTTCTGTTAATACTTTTATTCAAATCTACTGCATGTGTAGTAATGAAGAGATGTATTATAGGCTTACCAGTAGGATTCATAAAATCACAGAATAATTCAGGTTGGAAGGGACCTCTGGAGCTCCTGCAGCTCCGCTGTTCTTCAGAGCAGGGCCAAGCAGATCAGGATGCTCAGCTGAGTGCTCAGCCTGTCCTATGACAGATTCCCCAACCCTTGTGACACCTTATTCTAGGGTCTGGCCACTCACATGGTAAAACACTCTTGCATCCAACTGGAATATCCTTGGCTTTGTCTGTTGTGCCTTGGCTTTTCCCCTCTGCATTTCTGTCCTGGTTTGAAAAGACAGATGTCTGCCAGGGAAAGCTGGAGCTTCCCTTGGAATGGAGGATGTAAACCCCCTCCCTCCAAATAATTATAATTTTTCAATTATGGGGCTTTCAGGCAAAGATGTGAGAATAGGAATAACAATTCTTTACTAGGAATATAAAAAAAATAAAATTTAGTGGCACAAAAACCAAACAGACAAAAAAACCCCTCTAGAAACCCTGACAGAGTCAGAGATACAACCTGACACCCTGTTGGTCAGGGTGTTGGGAGCAGTCCAAATAAATCCTCCTGGAGTGAAAGATGTGGTTCTGTTGGAGCAGAGATGATCCCATAGAAGGGTCCAGTGGTGCTGGGATGGGTCCAGTCTTCCTCTGGGAATCCAGTGCACACAGGCTGTGCTGGTGTTCTGAATCCCAGGTTTTATCCAGGCAGGAATGCTGGGCTCGTCCCCCTCGGTGGAGCATCTCCCCATGGGATGATGGAATTGTATCAGTCATGCCGTGAGCCTCGATGGCCCATGAACAGCAGATATCCCCTGGAGGGAGGATGGGTGGTGGAGGAGATAACACTGCCCCAGCTGGTTTTGACAGCTGCCCATTAATAGAAGGCACCCACCCCCTCCCCCAGAGCCATGAGGAAAGAAACATCTCCCCAGACAGCTTCAACAGATGGGAAATAGAATACATCTTGCATTGAACCCAAGACAATTTCCTGAAAGACTCTGGCTCTATCTTCTCTAGGTCTTCCCATCTGGCAGCTGTTCCCAACAACAAAATCACCCCTTAATTTCTCTTCCAAGTGCCAAACAGACTCTTTTCTTTGACTCTCCCAAAGACAGAATAAAGGTTCGGTAGTGAAAGAACACCCAATAACCAGAATTAAGTGTCGCTCCTTCGGGGTGATCCTTCTGTTAATGCAGACTTGGATCCCTAACACAGCTTTGTGACAGAAGCACAGTTCAGCCCAGCCTGTGAGGAAAAGACAAAAGTGAAAATCAGACAGAGAACTCCCCAAAGTTTCATATCTTTTTGTTTCTACAAAGAAACTTTGTACCTGGAAGAAGTTTGACTCAGGTGTTGAACATGTTACAGTGCACACATGTACGGTGTTACCTGGGTGTACAATTAAACTTCAGCTTTGCCCTGCTTACATTTAAGCTTCAGGAATTGTGTGATTATTCCCTTTTCAAGACGACATTTGCAATGTGTCTGGTTGCAGATAAAGAGCTTGACATTGTGTTTTGAGTGTTTGGTTTAAAGGCTTGACATCTGGAGAAGTTAGAGATATTTCGAAATGGTTTTCAATAAATCTGATGTCAGAAAACACAGAATTTCAGAGTGAGTGACTGCAGTTACAGTCTAGTTTTTTACGTTTGGCAAGTATTTCACAAGGAACAGACAGCTGAGCTCTCCCAAACCTCCCCGGGCATCCCCATCACCCATCTGGCAGCTGGGCACACCTCACCTGCCAGGACACAGCTGGCACCAGGAGTCCTGCAGCCCTGCAGCCCCATTTATTCCAGCCCCACTCAGGAGCTACCTAAATGACCACAGCCTGCCAGTCACAGCCCACCTGGGAGCTGCAGAAATTTCTGGAAGCTCCCAGAAGCAGCTGAAAGCAACAGCCTCATTCTAAGCAAAGCAAACACAGTGAAAACACAGAACTGGAAGCAAACAAGTGACTAAAAGAACAAATTCTGATCAGCTATAAATAAAAAATAATTCAGAGGGATGCTGGAACAGGAACTGAATGAGGCAACCCCCAAGAAACCCAATCAAACTTCAACTGTGTCAGAGATGGTGGGATGGGCCTGATGGACTCCAGATGTTCCTTCCAACCAACTAGACAATCCTTCTCTGGTTGATACCAGTGCAAACAGATTCTGTAGTGCCATGTTCATTGGCAACCAGACCTTTGGTCCGTAACCTGAGGGATGGGTTGCCTGGGAACAAGGACCAGGAGGGAGGCTGGGGTGGCTACAAGCCACAAGTCTGACTCACCCAGGCCAGGTACAGCTCAATGAGGCACTAAGGAAATGCTAAAGTGGGTACAGCACTTCCTCCTGCATCTCTCTCAGGATCCAACCATTTGTACTTCAGCATTTGCTGAGCTGACATTGTTCCTTATATTTAATAAAAACTACAGGGGATTTGCTATGTGTCCCCTTGAACCCATTAAGCTCTAAGCTGTGACAGCAGCTGTAGGAAGGAATGCCAGGCATGAACTTCAGCCTTCTGAAGAGTCACCTTTTTTGCCACACTCTGAACCCTTTGCTAGTTTTGTTCTCGCTCTTTGATGGGCAATTAATTCCTATTCACCTGTCAGACACCCTCATCATTTTCTAATATACTTCTAATCACTCCACTTTTGAGTTTATTGCCACTTTGCCCATGCCATTACAGAGTGACAGGACCCAAAGAACCTGTGGCTGCAGGGTGGATGCAGGTCCTGAATTGATTTAAGATTGGCTGGAGAAACCTCTGCTGCAGCTGAGCCTGCTCATGAGGAAAGATCCCAGTTTTTTAGCACTTCTGAAAGTCCCAAGACAGCAGTTCCTCCTCTGGTCACTCGGTGAGCTGGGTGATGCTGTTTGCTCCTGAAAAATGAGCTGCATTGTCAGGTGTCAGTGGCTCTTGAGTGTGGAACATCTCCTGCTGCTGATGTGACAGATGTTGAGCAGGATAGAGGACAGCGTCCATTCATGTGGGACCTGGCATATGAGAGCTCTCAGAATTAAAAATAGCTGCCCACCTCAGGCCTGGGAGATGCAGCAGGAAAGAAATGAGTGAGGACAGGATAATGTCACCCTAATGATTCATGCCATGTTGTACAGCTGGGCCAATTACATTTTATGACTGACTGATAAGACAGGAAATTGTGATATTCCCCCTCCAGCATTGTCAATGATTTTGTTCTCCATATCATACTTAAACCATTTTTTACAAATAATTTTTATTAGGCTCTGAATCCCTCCCAGATTACACAATCAGGATAGACCAAACTCATCCTGGAAAGGGGTTCTCTGCCAGGCAGCCCTTACTTCTTCCCACCAGAGCTCCTTCTGTGCAGCTGCCAAATTCAGCCTGTACCAGAGATTGGATCCATGCCTGACAGACACTGATCTCAAAATCAAAGCACACCAAGAGAGCAGAGCACTGTAAAAAAAATTGAAATTTCTATCCAGAGGCATTCTTGTATGAAAAATACACAACAAATAAAGAAATTGCTTGGTTGAATATCCTGACAGGAAAAAGGTGGTGTGAAGGATGTCGACAGCAGGGCAAGGCATGCTCAAACTGCTGAGGACAGGAAGATCTTCAAAGTAATCATTCATTTTACTAACTAATAGTAAATACATTTTCTTTTTGATGGTAGTGAGAGATCTATTAAATAAAATATATAAAACCAACCAAGATATATTTTCAGTGCTGTAAGAGAAACCTTATGCATTTAGCGCATGATTCATGGTCCACTGAAGGTTCATGAAAGTCTTTTAGTCAGCTTCACTGGATTTTGGTTCTGATAGCTCAGGTCCTGAAAATTCCAGCACCCAGCAGAACATATGAATAAGGATTCCAGATTTAAAGGAGATAATCTGTATTTCAACCCAAGTTATACTCATAAAATAATCTGGAGTAAGAATGTTCCTAACCTTTTATCTGCAGCATTCTGCCAACCCAATCATTCATCTCCCTGGCACGTTTGAAACAAGGAAATATTTTGTCAGACAGCTCTCAAACAGCAGCAGAGGTTTTATCACAGGCTTGAAATGGAAAGTGATACTGCTGTTAAAATCTAGTCCTGATAACATAAATCTCCTGACATTATTGAGGCTGCCCTTCCAGTGCATTCCAGTATGTTTTAGTAGATTTATGATGAATACCTGTAGATGGAAAAACAAATGAGATTGAATAGAAGATGTGACAAATACATTCTCTCTGCCTCTGCTTTGACCTGCTCACTCTCTATTGAAAAAGATCTTGTCTCTATGTATATAAATGTACAGATAGTCTATCACTTACCTAGTACATAGCTTAAAACAATTTGTAAAGGAATCTGTGAAGGCATGTAAGTATGATCAAAGTTGAGTAGAAAAACATAACAACACTTAAGTGACTCTCTTACATTTCAGTTAAATCTGATAGAGCTCGGTGTGTCCTTAATGTTCCTAGATTAATGCTAAATTCTGAAGGAAATTGGCATATCCTCCAGGAAGAAGTTTTCTTCAAGGTTATTGCAGATTCTAGCAATGTTTTTGAATCACAACCAGAAAAATATCTTTATTCCAGAGACATGGCACATAAAGCTAGTGGGAATATTGGTATTTGGAGACATTTTGTGCCTTCAGGATGGAACAAAAGGCCTTTGTAAATCCAGTAGCTCCAGATTGTGGCTTTTCTCTAAGGAAAATACTATCTGAGATGAAAATATTCTCTTGCTTATTACTCTTTTTGTCACAAAATACAAAACACATTTGGTTTCAACAGATGGCCAGTGAATTCCATGGGAAAAAACCCCATTGATTTCAACAGGAATTGGACCAGGTTTGAGGTCTCAAACTTGCTACTTGATTTGAGCATTAATTTGGTAATAGGATCATGGGTCGAGGAATGCCTACCAAATCTCAGATTCCCAAATGGTATCTGCAGTTTCAAATCCTGTTCAGAAGTGCAGTACTTCCAGGTTGTTGATGTTGCTTAAATTAAACAAAGCTGTGTGATTTATTGAGTAGCTCAGAGGTTACACTGATACCAGGATATAGAAAACATCAGCATTGTTTTCAGGTTCACATAAAGGCTGTTCCAAAGTATTCCAGCAGCTCTCCAGCCCCAATGAATGAGGACAGGCACTGTGTGTCTGAAACAATACTGTTATTTTCTAGATTTTGAGACGTTATTTGTATGTCTTCTTGAAGTTATCTTGCTTCCCTCCTACCTGTCTTCCACTTGAGAAAATTTTGTTTGTAGTGCAATACTGGGAAATCAGGAATTTACTGAATGAGCAAACTGAACTGAGAAGGGAAACTTAACTATGCCAAAGATTTGAGACTGGATCACTGAACCAGTGAGGAATAGAATCACAAACTCTATCCTTTGCTTTACTTCCTTGTGAAAAATATCATTGCTTTTACCAATCTGTCATTCCTCATTGTTCCTGGGCAGGTCCATTTGAATCCAGGAGAATCTAGTCAATAAAAACATCTAAAGGAAATGACAACCTGAACATAACCCAGAACTTGTAAGCCTTCTGTTTGTAAGGACAAGATTTTGCAGATGCATTGAGAAATGTGGCACAGCTACTTTTTGGGGTGTTTTTTCCCCAAAAGAAAACTGCTGGGGAATGCAAGTATCTGGGAGGGATAAACACCACACTGTGGAAAACAGGGTGCTGTAGTGAAAAATTCCTGAAGCAACGCCAGAAACTTCATTGACATGAATAGATTGTAAAGAGGGAGGAATCAAATTCTGGCTGCAGGAGCTGTTTTTAATTAATTGCCTGAGATCTCATTCCTGCCTTGCCCTTGATGCTGTCACTCACTGGTTGGAAATGCTGCCAGCTCAGCAGTGCTCCCTTTCTCCCAACAAGTGGTGGCATTTCCCATGTTCTTTGCACAGCTGTTCAACGAGTGCCAACCTGCAGCTCCCAGTAAGTGAGACATAATTCTGCTGCTTAGGAATAGAGCCCTACCTGCTTCCTTTGAAATAGGCAACACCTGCCCCAACAACTGTTCTCATCAACATAAACATTACTTTAGGAGGATGCTTAAAGGTGACAAAGTGCCAAAACCTACCCTAGACCTTTCTGCGTTTGCAAGGTGGGCAAAATGTTTACTCTGATTAAAAAGAATAAAAATCCCATTTCCTGTTATGAAAATGGAGGAGTTAATGTGAGTGGAAGTTCTTTTTGTTATGTTGCAAATATTCTATTCACAATATTCAATTTGAGTACAAGTTGCACTATTTGAGGTTCTCTGAATAATTCACGTGCATTCATTTACTCTTGATTAGTGGATCCGCTTCTTCAAAAGGTAAGTATTTATTTTATTTTATGACATGTAGCATTAATAATTTATTGCATTTCTCACAAGCTGCTTTTAAAGAAAGCAATGAAAATTTGCAAGGAGACAAGAGTTCTGAATAGATATAAAGAGCCAAGGAGTCACTTAAGCTGTCATTTTGGAAATTGTTACTGCTGTTTCTCAGGGAGGAAGAATGCAATCTCGATAATGCAGAGGAGTGAATAACCTGGGCTGAACAGATGATGCAATGACAGAGAATTGCAGCACTGCTTTCTGTGCAATAAATGACAGCCAGGCACTCGTGTCCCCTGCCTTCTCAGTGATGAGGATCTCTTTGGAGAAAACCTTCTATGAAAACTATTCTTGTGCAGTAGCACGAGGATTATCAAACACCTTTGGAAAACTGCAGTGGGAAAAGGCCAAATAAAATTACTGGGACAAGTAGTGATGTTATTTAGGGTAAATGAAAAATAAATCGCATCTGCAAAGCATGAGGACTTGGAAGCTTGCATTCAAAGGAGAGGAAAGCTCTGGTAGGGACAGTGGACAGTGTAACTTGACTATAAAAGTTATCATGTTAATATAAATTTTAATGCTAATTTCATTCCATTACAGAATTCAACTCTTAAGACTTCAGGGTAGCTTTAGAAACCAGGATGTGCCCTGTTGACAGTTTCCCTATTGACTGTATTTCCTCAAGCACTCATCTTAACTGGTTTCTCCTAATTTCACTTGTAGACAATTATATTAAAATTACAAAGGCTCAATGACTTTTGCTATCTTAATTTCTAGCATCACATTTAAATTACTCTAGAATGCAAGCTGCCTTAAATAGAAATTGAGAGGTACATCTGTTTCCATTTTTGCTAAAATCATTTTATTTGTTGCTGAAATTGGGGTAGTTGCATAGAAAGGCCACAAAGGAACAAACTGCCACAATAGTCAGAGATATTACCGAGAATTTATGATATTTTCCGTCTTTTTTTACCTCTGCCGCTTAAGGACAGAAGCGTGGGATGTAACACTGGTTTGTACAAATCACCTTTGTCAGTGTTATTTCAATACGTATAAATTTCCATAGTAATAATAATACTATAAATTAACATATTTCAGCAGTAAAATGCAATTTTACTCCACAATTTTCTGCAATAAACACACAGTTTCCTTTTTTTTTTTAATTTAAATGAACAAGGTTAAAATAACCTTGATTTATTCAGTTATTTTATCAAGCAATATAGTTAAAATCTACTTATGTAAAACTTCTTAGACTTATGCTGAACAGCCAAAGCCTCTCTAGAGGGTCACCATTCAACTGATCACTTAATTTTAAGCCCTTTATGGTTAGCAAAAGTTATAGAATCAATAGTCACAAATTCAGCCCGTTTAAATTAGTATTCATAAACTGAGCAAAAATGGGCACATTCCTGTGCAGAATAATCTGTGAGCCTTTAGTTATTATGGCTGCCACAGATTCCACTTAAAAAAATGCCAAATCAAGTTATAAAATGTGCATGAAATACAATATAAATATCTAACTTTATCAAGTACCTGCACTTCCAGGTAAGAAGTGTAATGTAGCTGTATAAAAGAATAATTTTCCTACTCTGGATATGAACTTTCTGCACTGAAATCACAAGAAGTTGTTCCTGGAATTTATATCTGTTATTATTATATTTTCATGTCACACCTGATCTATGAAGGTAACCGTGGCTGAGCAACTAAAGTTTCAGGGAAAATTCCTTCAGAAGGTGAGTAACTCAAAGCAAGAAAATTTTGGGGTAGTTAAAAAGGTTTATGATACAAAGAATAAAGTTGAGGGAAAATGATCTAGAGATATAAAAAAAAAAAAAAAGAGAGTGCACATTTACTGTGCATATTTATGTCCAGCTGAGCTGAGAACCAGGTAAAGGCAACTCCGACATTATTTCCTTCTTACCAGCACCCACACTTTTACTGCCTGTGCATATTTCTCATCTTAAACTTATATCTCAGGTCATTTATCCCTGAGGAATTGGCTTGGAGAACACTACTAAAGGTGTTTTTCAGACTAAAATTCTCGCTGCATCTGCCACAAACTCCCTACTACTGGTGTTACTACAGCTGGAGTTACTTTAATTAAGTTTTTGCCAACTGCAGCCAAATATGACCTTATCTAATGAGTGTTCCTGGCAATCTCATGAGTTGAGAGCCTTTCTGGGAAGCAGAAATTTGCCAAATCTGGCAGGAAGTCCTAATTTTGTTGCCACATGCTGCAGCATGTGAGACAGATAACGTTGGATAAGGCAGCTGCTATTGAGCTACAGGCTTTTGGCAGCTCATTCCTGGCCATGTGGAGAACATGCAGTGTTGACACAGTCCAGAAAATAATGAATTAATAATTAGTAAAAAAAAAATTGTTAAAACTTAATGGTGCAGATTTTGTCCAAGTAAACTTGGGAAAGTCCAGTGAGAAGGAGTTTGAGGTGTACCCAAAAGGAGCTGCTAAATATCGAAATCATTTAATGGAAAGCTAGACTGTAGTACTTTTCCTGTTAGAAATGGCACTGTCAGAGCTGTCCTGCTGTACAACGTGGATGATAGTATTCCAAGAGATTCCCAAGCAAAGGAGACTTGGTGAAACCACCTGGGTCAGTCCAAGATGAGTTCCTCACAGGCTCTTCCTCTGCATGTGACCTCTGTCTGGGTGACAAATGATGCTGTGGGAAAGCAATTTCATTGAGATAACACTTTTCTTGCCTGCTTGCAGCCACATATTGTTCAAATTTAGGCAGTTAGCAAACAGGTAAACTCATAAAAATGCATTTTCCCACTTCAGGAGAGCTTTCTTTTTTTGTCATGAAGTGGCAAGACCATTTAACAACTTCTTTGCATTACGGCAAGACTCCTTGTAGATTTCTTTAACCCTCTTGGTGTTTTCCCTACACAGGAGAAAGATTATTTAATGTTTTTTGTTCAGTTCCTCTGTGGTACAGGTGTGCATGCCTAAGCACAGTTGGCATTCTAACAGACATAAAACAGAGAGGGATGTGCCAGCACAGCATCGAGCAAGGGGGTGAAGAAAGGGAAGTGGCAACCCAGCAACTGCACTTGATGCCTTAAGTTTAATCTTTTATGTATTTCAGGTTCTGTGCTGCCCAGGGGTGCAGTTCTCAGCCTCACAGCCAGTGTCACTCAGCTCTGCACAGAGCAGGGACACAAAACAAATCCTTTTCCTGCTGCACACCAAGGACAACTTTCAGTCCCAAAAGCACAAACAAGGGTGGGCTGGGAGGGAGGAACAGGAAGGATGGGACCTCACAGCCTGAAGCTGCAATTTGACTATTAAACCCCAAGATGGAAATGGACCAAAACTTATAAAAATGTAAGACTTCCTGACTGCTCTTCCATTTTGTGACCATTTTGGGTCTACCTTGCATGTACCCCATGCCAGATTCTTGTCCTGCCCAAGGTGTATCCTGGAGGTCTTTCAATAAACACCTACTTTATTTTCTAGCTCTGTCCAACCTCTGTTCCAGGTCAGCCTTCCCAAGGCATCACACTCAGCTCCTTAAACTAATCCCAGTTCACACCATGGGAGCACAGCTCTCTGCTCAGCTGCCTCTTGAGCTGGTTAAGCAGAACTCGTCACAGAAAAAAATTTGCTGATTTGTCTTTAGCGCAAACCCAACTCTTTGTTCTTTTGTGCACATCAAACCTCAGCCTCTTGCATTCCTCTGACAGGAACGTGGCATGAGCACAGAACGCACCCAGGTGCCTCCTGGCAGGCAAACCAGCCTGAGAGGGCAGGTCATACTTGCTGGACAAGAGGGGTTGGGATTGTCACATTTGGTGCACACTCATCACACTTCTCATACTTAGGACAGAAACCTTCATGCAAATGCTGGGTTTGGACTCATTTGATGTTAGCCGTCTGAAAGGCAGACATCTTATTTCCCAGCTTCTCTCCATCCTCAGGGGAGCACATGGAGGTTCCAAAATTTTCCAAGTGAAGGAATTACCCCTAAAGGTTACTTTTACCCTATCAGAGATTCCTTAGACAATGAACTTTGACAAAAAAGCCCCCTAAAATTATGGGTGATGTAGATAACCTTGGCCATTGTGTCTAATTAGAAGTACACGGATTTTTTTCCTCCCAGTATGTAATCGGCAAATGTGTATTTATTTATTTATTTTTGTTTGTTTGTATTCAGCCTGCTGGGTAGATTTCCTTTCATTGTTATTAGATTCAGGTACTCGCATCAGATGTTCTACATAGAGTAAACATTAAGATTCCTGAATTTTCATTACATCTCCTATATTCAATGAATCATTTATATGCAAATGAACTCAAATTTTACAGCATAAATCTTCAATATTAGTGTTTTTGTAGTCCTTTCTTTGAATTTTAGTGGCATATTTTTAGGGAATTTCAGACAAGCACTGCCAAAACAGTAATAGGCTTCAATAACTGCCTTTTGTAGACTGAAGTGACAGCTTTGAGGTTGGAAAATTTTATCTTTTCTTTAATATTCAGTAGTTTTACAGTGACAAGAAACACATTTTTGAGTCAATAGGCTGAAATCTGATAAAAAGCATTTAAAAACCCAAGTAGTTTGATTGGGTGCAATCATTGCATGAGAGTGACTCCAGCTAACAAAAAGGCTCAATCTTCCCCTGCCTCACGGTGACAATTTTGCTTTATAGGGAAGGAGCTGTGCAGCACATTTTCTGCAGCACATAAGCTGCAAATGTGACCCTTTAGATTCTTTTTTTCTGCATTTAAAGAGCTTGTTTAGAATTTCAGAGGCTTGTTTTCTTTGCCAATTTCCCCAGCATCATTTTTATGAGTCAGCTCAGACAGTCTTTACTTTTCAGATGTCAAGGCCTTGCATTACATTTCCTACATTACCAGGCAGGCACGGTGCTAAATGTCTCTGCTGCAACTGAAACAAACAAACATCAGCTTGGATCTGCCAAGACAGGAAGCTCTGACTTTGTGCATGCCTCCATAAGATGATGAATATTTTTAGATTATGTTTAGTAACTAGAGTGATACCCAATGCTGACATTTGTCTCTCATACAGAGATGAAATTTGAAAACAATGAAAATTACATTTGGAGTGTCTCTATTTATACTTAGGTTGATTATGTATCTTTCTTTTTTCATCAGTTTTCAGTTTTTAAATCATTCTGCTCCATTGTGGTCTCTCCAGCTCAAATCACTTCAAAGCATTTGCTTTTGCACAGCAACAGCAAGAGTCCCTTTATATTTTCTAGAAATGAGCCTGTAAGATTTCCTGGGGAAAGAGCCTTTTTAAATAGGCCTCAAAGTATTCCAAGTAGGTCTCCTTTGTCATTACAGATCTTGATTATATTGATTTTTAACAGATATTTCTATGCAAACCAAAAATTTTGCATGTCTATAAAATGCTAATGAATAAAATTAGCATTGCACTGCAGATGGCCCAGTGTATCTCAGCGTACGTGTTAGCTGGAAAGGTTGGCCATTTTTCCTGTTTGCCCGTGTCTTTTTTTCTCAAAAGTATTCAAAGTATTCACCTTTCCCCCCACCTACTCACGCCTCTTATAATCACTTAATTTTTCAGACTGATTTTAACTTCCCTCTGTACACAGAAGTTTGATCTACACAGCAGAGAAGAAATACCCCACATCCCTTATAGAACAGCTGAAATTTGCAAAGTTTAGACAAGCTTTTGGGTACAGCCTTTTATCCTCTCTGGTAACTAAACAACAACTCAAGCTAAGCACAGGTTAAAAGCAATTTCTCTTGGTTTAATCTCTTTATGTTAATCAACTCTTTTACCACATGCATAACAGCTGCAGTGGCAATGAATGACTTCATTTCTGTGCCTTATAAAAGTGTCCTTTTTTCTTTACACATCCTACTCATCTGCTCTAGAACACATCACAGCTGGTGTCTTACAGCTAGGGGTTAAAATCTAGTACAGAGCTCCCAGGCACCTTGTTCATCTGTCTCTTGGATGGATGTTCACAGTAACTTTCTTTTTTATGAACACAGACTTAATCCTGGTGGCAAAAAAAGGCGAGAAGAGGTTGCACCAATTCCACAGTGAAAAGCAGAATGCATGAACCTACAGATTTCTCTTTCTGCTTTGAATTATATATGAAGACCTAGGTGTCACACCCTTAACATATCCACTGTCAGAACTTTAGCTTTAAGCATTAAATTAGCACCAACAAAAGGCATCTAAATCATGAAAATAATAAAAATAAAAGTGGAAATACATTATGAGTCTCACTGTAGTTATCAGGCATGTCATGTTTTCATACTGGAATAGGAATGCAAGGACCAGGACACAAAGAATAGATCTTGGAGAAATACTTGTTTGCCAGTAAAGTGCACAAGTACCTTCTTCAAATATGACTTTCATGACTATTCAAGGGAGAAGAGCTGTCTTCTGAACAAGCAAGCAGGAAGCACCTGCTTGCTTGTTCCCTCTTCTGCTTGACATGTGGCACTTCCAAGGAGGAGCAGACTCATGACTGCTCCAACTGCAACCCAGCCCTAAGTCCACACCTGGAAAAAACCTGAGGAGAAGGCAAAAGTGCTAAAATATCATGTGGGCAGCACTCCTCCAAACCTGTCTGCTGCTGGGACCCAGATGTTCTGTTTTTAAACAAATCCATGTGTGTGTTCTAGCAAGCCCTTCCCTCAGCCCAAATTACCTGGCAGGAGCTGGAGCCCATCGTAACAGGCAAGAGAAGCTTTTTGAACACTGCACCAGGGCTGCAGTGTTTTGGTGAAAATATTGCACTTTGTCGGGCTGGACAGCAAATCCCTGTGGATTCAGGAATTTCCACCTTGCCAGAGCAGGGCTCCAGGTGCTTCCTGTGCCTGCAGGGAGATAAGCAGAATGAGGGGAGCACAATTCTGCAATTCCCCTGCAGCTCTGCAGTGACACCAGGGACAAAATGGTGCACGTCTTCAGGCACTACACATTTCTGCCCTTCTCTGTTCTTGTTTTGCCAGACCTCTGTGAAATTCCACACTTTCCTTGCCTCCCGAGGTGGCCCTGCAAAAAAAAAAAAAAAAAATTTGCCAACTCCATCCAAACCAGGGAAACCCTTCAGCTCCATAAATTTTCATCCATTTTCTTAATTTGGAGGTTGAATATTTATCTAGCCTAGCAACTGATGTGTCAGCAGTTATGGCTGTAAGGGAACATACTCGTGCAGAGTTCTGATGCCAAAATAAATAATATTTTCCTGCTTGAAAGTTCCTGCAGATGTAAAAGCCATAACTGCATCAAAGAATAAGATATTACTGCCTTAGTGTCAGGCCAACAAGAGCTGCTCCTTAAATATGGACTAAAATAAGATAGAAGAATGCATAAAATGTTGCTTCATTAGTTCCTCGTTTGATGGTTATTTCTTTATATCACATTCATGGTGAGAGGATAATCTCTTTAGCTCAACAACAACCCATTAACCATGTTCTCTCAATTAGAAATAGCTTCTTTTCTAAAAAAGCAAACACCATAAACACTCCTGCCTCCAGCTCATAATGATTTTCTCTAAGTAAATGTATCAGAGGCATAGTGCAAGGAAGGAGCTTGGTACAAAGAGAAATGACACAGAAATGGAAGATATTTCCGATCATATAAAGCTCAATTGCTGTACACATTGTGTGTGAATATTTTTACTGTTTACCAGAAGCCTGTTACTCAGGTGCACAAAGCAACTACAAATAAAGTAAAATTTTCTTGACTTTCTGGCAGTCTGGGGCTTCCCAGTAAAAGGAAACTTGGAAAGCTGAAAATGGGAGAGAAGCGTAGCCAGGGGAATACTTTTAAACAACTTATGTTTCAGAAACCCAAAGAAAACAGTGCAAAGGAGAAAACTGCTTTCGTGGATCTAGTTTATTAATAAGCATTGTAATTAACAAGTCAACATGCTGTACAGAAACCTGAAATAGAACTACTGCAAATTTACTGGACTTTAAATGCTGCTGGACTGCAGTACATGGTGCCCAGCTGCATTATTTGTAGAGTGTGGTTAGGGCTGTTTCAATACACAGACATACACTGCTCACTCCCAGATCCTGTAGTTTGCCATAGAGCAGGGAGACTTCCCAGAAACACAAACTCAAATATTTACAAGAAATCGTCAATCTCTTTCTTCACTAGGGATAACATAAGTTATACACAATTTTCCTACGTATACCAAATAAAATCTTTGCCTTCAACTTTACTTTGTGTCTGCATAAACCAATTCCTTCCCGTTTATTTACCCAGCTAAACCAGGGCAGCAAACTGCAGTGTGATCATTTAATTGCTTATCATTGATTAAGGGTCGGTATTCAACCTGCAAAAGGAAAACGTGAAAAATCAAATAAAGCCAAGCATAAATTTGCCAACTTTAAAACCTCAGCTTGACTCCAACAACCTTGAGCTAATCAGCCATTACCAGTGGAAATATTTGGAGGCTCTGCCTTTGGCTGGACCATGCTGGAAGCAGGGGAGGAGTGGTGGGTGTGGGCTGGTGGGTTCATGGCTCCGTGGCTTTGGAGTTCCCCATGGATTACAGCGTGCTCAGGGTACAACAAAGCCGAGTTTCCCTTCTCTAGGGAAAATCCCAAACAGACCCAGGCACAGCAGGGTCAGGGATGCAAAGGGATCTGTGCTCTGCTCCAGCTCTGGGCTCAGCACCACAGAACGGATGCTGTGTGGAGCTGCCTCGTGCTAGCATTCCTAAACCCTCCGGTCCCATTAGCACGGGCTTATTGCCATGCTAATTAGCTAAATGACCTGCATCCGGCCAGCTCCCGGCCCGGGAGAGCAGGTGCTCTGCAGTCCTTGTCTGGCCAGGCAGACATGCTTAATTGTTCTTTAGAATTAAGTTACACTTCAGAATACAGCACAGCTCAGGAAAACAAAGAAACAGCATCTTTTACTTCAAACAGTTTGAATCGGTTCTTTTTTTAAACTTTTTTTTCTTTTTTTTTTTTTCTTTTTTTTTTTTTAATTAATTTTAGCATTGACTGCTTTACAATATGGCAATAATCCATTTCGCAATGCTCAGGAGTGCAACAAGCATGAGTTTGGAGGGGGAAATAATCTAGACTCGACTGTGTGACACATCACTTTGAAGGCAAAGGTTTTCCTTTATTGTTACACTGTATGGAACAAATCTAATCATGTAACTAGCATTTTACTGTATATTGTATATAGAGTCGTTTTCTCCACAAATTCACACAAGTAAGATAAAATAAGTTAAATGACTAGAAAGAAAAAAAAATACACAAAAATATACAGTCTATGTACTAGATAAATTATTTATATATATGGCAAGATGTGTAACGAGTCTCTAGCAACATTATTCCTCTGGATACTGACATGCTACTCAGAAAAATGTTGCCTCAAATGCGTATTTTTATATATTAGAGGTATAATATATAAAAATGAGGGAGCCATTTATCTCCTGATACATCTCCTTGTGTATTTACAATTAATTGCTCTGTATCTTGTTGACTGAATCTTAGAATATCAAACACATTTTCATGAATATAATGTTTAATACTTCTTATAATCAGGCTCATCTTTTATGCTTTTTCTTTAAGTAATCTTTTACTGTTGCTTGGTTTGGGTGTTTTGTTGGGTTTTTCTTTGTATGCTTTCAAGGGAAGGGGGCTGGTTAAGTGCTTCTCTACCTTAGGGAAATTAAAAAAAAAAAACCAACCCTAAAGTAACTCCTAAATATTTAAACTAAGTGAAGTTGTTGGGGTTTTTTCTCCTACCAATGAAAAGAAACCCACTAATTCTGGGTCTTTCACCTTTTCCTATAAAAATCCTAAAATTGTAGAAATTAATTCTTTGCCAGAAAATTTCAGTTGCAATCTTCATCCCCAAAAGAACTCTCCAAAAGCCCCCCCCCCCAAACCCCACAAAAAAACAAACCAAACCAAACAAACAAACAAACAAAAAGAGTTTTCCAGTGGAGCTGCCATTCCATAAACATTTGGAATAGCAGCACCTGTAATAAAAACTAAAGCCCTCTGCTTACAATAGGAGGAATTACTGTCAGCATTATTCTAAATTTGCACAATTAGTATGTTTGGTAAATCTGTGTAAACTACAGATAAGATCATTTTTTGCATATCCCTGAAAAGAACTGCCAAATTCTCTCCTCCTGATGTCTCCAAAGCAAACAACAAAGGGTTTTGTATACATTAGGTATGAATTAATTTGTCAATTTTTCAATTGTTCCAGGATTGAAAAAGAGATTTGTCAGTACCCAAAGGATTATGATTTTTTTCCAGGATTTACATGCAACTGGAAGCCAGTGTGCCACATCTTTTCTAAAAGTTATTTAAAACTATTAAAAAAAAAAAAAAAAAAGAGGAAGCAAAAGAAGTACATCATTAGATAATCGGATGCCTATTAATTAAACCCTATCAGTAGGTTAAAAGTGAAGCTTTTTTTTCTTTTTTTCTTTTTTTTTCCACATGAAATCTAAATGTGGTTTGAATAGATTTACAGTGGGGACAGCAATATATAAAGCTACTTATACCTGCTGGGCACATAAGAGAAGCTCTTTTAGCATTCATTGGAAACCCTCAACAACTTGAACTTCTGTAAATTTTACAAGCAGCTAATATTACAGCATTTTTACACACAGTTTTGTTTACAAATTACAGATTTAAGTTACATTATGAAGCCTACATAGAGTTCTACCCATAGGAAATATTCACACAGTTTTTCCCCTCCATACAGCTTCGATTGTCTCACTTAATGTAGCAATAAAACAAAAAAGTGATGCATTTTCTTAAAGGAAAAATTTCTTGGTACGTACATACTGCAAATAATGAAATGGCTAAAGACCAACAAAGTACTAGAAGGAAATACTAGAAGGAAAATATGTTTTTTTCATCTAAAAAAGGAATCTTCTTTTCATCCACTGTGGAATTTACCAAGAGAATATATTCTCCAGTACACAGAACACTGAAAAAAATCTTTTCTCTCTAAAGAGAATCACCTTGAGACTTTTTCAAATAATATGAATAGGGTTTGTTTATATTTATCCAACTTCCACTACCTAGATCCTTCTTTCTTTGCTGAGCACTATCAGTCATTCTCTAACAACTAACCCACAATGACAAGTACTTCTTAGTCTAACAGGTTTGTGATGAAGTAACCAATATTATAGTTAAATTTTTACTGGATACTTACAATAGGTGAATATAGCTGTAAAAAAAAGCCGTACACATCACTATTAAATATTCTTTAAAACACTGGTAGCTTGCAGCCACAACATCACATCAGCCAAAAAAACTACCCCACTTCCTACTGTTTTCAGCGGTGCCCATGTAATTTTCCACTAACAGGAACAGTAGCCAAAGCAAGCTCTGCAAGACGAAAAATAAAATAAAGAAAAGAAAAAGAGAGAAATAGACTTATGGCTAAAAATATAATAATTATAATATTCTTCCTTGAATTATTATAGAAAGCAAAAACTTGGAAAATGAAAAAGTAAAGTTGTTTCTTATTTGTTTTCCATTTTGATCTTGGATATCCTCTCATTGTCACATTGATTATTTCACACAGAAAAGCCTAGTCGAGAGTTTTTATTTCATCTATTGCATTTTTTCAGAAAATAAATACCTGTACATTGAGCCAATAAAAATTAAAATAAAAATCAGTTGTCACATACATTCCCCTTAATTATATAAAAGATAAATTTTGGTGGAAAGATATACCGTCCTTCTGAAGAACTAGAGTTTAGGATCTTATTAATTCTATTATGTCAAG
Organism: Chamaea fasciata; assembly: GCF_029207755.1. Taxonomy (NCBI): domain Eukaryota; kingdom Metazoa; phylum Chordata; class Aves; order Passeriformes; family Sylviidae; genus Chamaea; species Chamaea fasciata. The sequence continues at coordinate 219,343 of NW_027094181.1, forward strand.
TAATCAAATGAGAGAAATTGCTCACTTGATCTCTAATGCTAAGCAAATGGAAGATGAAATCTATGAATATGCTATAAATATGCTATAAACAACAACAACAACAAATTTGAGTAAGCTATTTTTAGACTACAATATCCCCCAAACTGTACTAAGGAATTGCCTCCAAAGGAAGGAGGAACTGCTGGCAGATATTTGCACTGTGAGAAAAAGAACCAGATTTTTATTTTCTTCTGAGTGTTTTTGTGTTGTGAGTTCTTATCCCCATTTTCTGGTTTATACCAAGAACTATGGTAAACACCTTTCCACCAGGTCCTAAGGACTTAGATTTTCTGTTTCAGATGTAGTGTTCTATTCACAAGCCTAACGAGCTTGTATGCGCCCGAGGAGTGGCGCTAGGCCGTGACTTTCCACAGTCACGCTTAAAGCCTGAAATTAGAGATTTGCCAGATATGCATTCACAGCTGGTGCTCGTGCACAAACGTGGTGCTGCTCCCAGCCCCCGGCGCCTGGTGGGACGCGGCGAAGTTTGCCAGAGGGATGACCTTGACGGGGTCCTCGGCGGCGCAATGTCTTTCACAGGTGTTGTAGAGCTGGGGCCTGGGCCCTCCCTGGCCCTTGTCACTGTCATCCTTTGGCAGGGGTCTCCCCAGGGTGTGACGGCCCTCAGGTCTGGCTCCTCGGGCCCAGCCTTGCTGGAAGCCAAACGATGGCAGGGAGGTGTTGGGCTGCTGGAACTGCGTCAGCGCCGGTGGCATCCAGCAGTTGTCGGAGTGGCCGAGGATGAGGCACTCCTGCGTGCAGTTCTCGGAGGCTTCGGCCAGGGCTTTCTGCAGGTTCACTTCGATAGCTAGGAGGATGGAAAGAACACAGGACAGTGTCAGGGGTGTGAGGAGAGACAGACAGAGGGAATCAAGGTCAGCAAAGCAACCCCCGCCCTACACTGATGGCCATGGTTTGGGAAGAAAAGGCCTCCAAGGGTAGAGGTTCAGTGAAGGTTCAGATGTTGGGGCCCGCAGTGTTGTCACAGTTCACACCATCATTAAAGCTTTAAAATAAGCCCTAACACACTCAATTTCCTACACTGATGGCCACAGTTTGGGAAGAAAAGGCCTCCAAGGGTAGAGGTTCAGTGAAGGTTCAGATGTTGGGGCCCGCAGTGTTGTCACAGTTCACACCATCATTAAGGATTTCTAATAAACCCTTATACACTCGATTTCCCAGAATCGTACAACTGCTCAGGTGGGAAAACACTTCTAAGCTCAGTGAGTTAAACCAGTAACCCAACACCACCCTGTTCACCCCTAAAAAAAACTCAAAGTGCCACATCCACACGCCTTTCAAACCCTCCCAGGGATGGTGAATTCCACCACCTCCCTGGGCAGCCTCTTCCAATGCTTGATGACCCCTTCAGTGAAGAATTTTTTTCCTAATGTCCAATCTAAACCTCCTCTGCCAGAAGCTGACCATGTCCTCTGGTCCAGTCACTTCCCTAAAATAATATTTTCACCTCTTGCAGGCGTCATTTCTGTAACAAAGCTAAAAACTTTATAATAATTTAATTCCATTACTCTAGATATTTGCACAGAAATACTTGGAAAAAAAAAAGACTTTTGGTTTCTTTAATATTCTCTTAAAACTGGATTTTTTCTTGTTTTCCTTTGCTTAAGGCAAAAAAACCTAAATTGGGCACTAGCCAAAGATGGTCCACTGGCCTCAAAGATGCACTCAAGCTACAAGAATAAAAAAGCATAACAGCTATTTTAAAGAGAATTGATTTCTCCATGCATTCAGTACTCAACACCTTGAAAAATCAAAGAGTACTAGCAAAAGAAGATGTAATCTCTGTAGTTTGCTAGTAATCAAACCAGATTTCTTCAGTAGATGTGAGGTTTGTGCCCTTGAAAAAGGATTATAGAAATTTTAATTTGTTCAAAGACAAAGTAAACTATGAAATCAAAAAGTGTTCATTTGTAATACATAAATATTTTTGATCTATTTCATTTAAATTGTAGCTTTGCCATGGTAGGTAAATTAAAAATGAATGGAATTTAAATTTCTACAAATGGTTCCTCAAAATAGTTTTAATATTGCAAGAGTTGATTTTATATTCTCTTCCTGTTTACAGGGTTAAATACATGAGAAGTGCAGAAGAATATCTGATTGGATATTTCCTTGTGTTTTCTTCATAAAACTTCCCAATGAAAGATACAAACATATTTTTAATGCCTGTCTTAATGAAAATTGCATTTAAAATCGGATTCTGGCTGATAAGCACTGGAGAAGGAATGCCACTAAAATTACTTATAGCAATGAGAGTGCTGAGTAGGAGCCTCCCACCCTCTGAGCTTTATGTTTAGACAGATGCTGCATTTCTGTTTTAACAAATATTTTGCATGTTGAAACCTGTGTAAAGCTGCAGAGCACAAACACTTATTTCCATGCTACATCTCAATACAAAGGAATTAAGTTTTTCCTTCAGGCATTGAAATACATAATGTTGCTGTCCAAAACAAGATTTTTTTTTTTTTAAATCTACCATGTTTAAGAAGACAGCTGGTTGCTCGTTATATCATGAATGCTCTGTTCTTGATTATTTCTCCTTCAGGACTCTCTACGTGTCAGTTAGAGGAATGATTGTTTATAAAAGTTATTTTGGTGTATTACTGGCATTTCAACATGTCCTCAGTCATTTTGCCTGAGCATTTTTCAGTTTAATCCTGACAAAGCTTTGGCACCTTGCTGTTGAAATACTAATCCAGTTTTGATGGGCAGTAGGAGACATAAATATGGAAATAATTCAGTGGAGGCAAGAGGTACTGCAAAAAAAGAAAAGTTTCTAGTGGTAGATTAGTCTAATCTTTCTGTGTCCTACTATCTGCTATTACAGACATAACTTCAAGTATATTCAAGTCTTTTAAGCTCTTTAATTATCCAGGTTTGCTTCTATTCTGATGAAAGCAACTCCCTGAAATCAGGTACAACCTTGACAGAGTGTGGAATTATTCCCATTTTGTAGAGAAACTGATCTTTTTTGCATTAATTTTAAAAAAAAACCCTTAAAATGCTATTAATTCAGGTAAAATGTGAAATACACACAATTATTTATTTGGAAATAATGCTTATTTGTTTTGAGGTCCTCACAGCAAGAGGTTACAACACTTGTACTGTACCATTTCTCTCGAACTACACTAAGAGAGTACACAGAGCTAAAACAGCAAAAGGAAGCATTTGACAATAAAAATTTAACATTTAACATTGGCCAAGGCAACTGTGGAAGAAAAAAGGTTGCCTATAAAACAGTCTCCACACCATTTCAAAGATCAGGACAGTAATTTTGTGTCACGTGATGCCAGACTACCTGGAGACTTGGAACAATGTTACCATGTTAAGAACAAGAGTATTGTTAAAATTACAGTCTTGTTTATTCTGTTAACAAATAGATATTTTAATCTGAGTTTTCGTTTTATTAAAAGTAAATAAATAGGACCCCCCAAAAAACCCAAAAAACACACCCCCCAAAGAACAACAACAAAAAGCAAAAGAAAAAAAAACAAGAATGAAAACCCCAAAGCTTTATAACTATTCTGGACACAATCCTAAGATATGAATGCAAATTATTTTGGTGTTAAGTTGTTTGGGTCTTTTTTTTAATAAAAAAGGTTGCCAATGCAGGATTGTTTAGAAGAAACATCTTTTGTAGAAGTCATAATCTTTCTTTCAGTCTTGTTTCAATATTGTTATCAGAGTGTGCTTTTCATCAGGGCTTATGGTTAATACCATGTAAAATATACAGTTTTCCTTAACTTTGAAAAAACACTTTTCAATGTCAAACAAAAAAACAACTTTCCCCACCCACAAACCAACGACTCTTGGAAAATAACTCAAACTAGAACAAACCGTAGAAAGATTTCTGCATGAATATTCACCGAGCATTATCTTTTATTTGCCTGCTCCTTCAGGCCATGAAATAGATCTTCTTTTTGTCAAACTCTGTCAGAATTCTGGATACCCAAAACTATCACAAAACTCTGTCTCTATTTTCCTTACATATCATTCCAGCCACACCTGTGGGAGATGTGAAATTCAGTGTTCAAGTGGTCATTGATCAGAAGCTCTGCAAATTGACCACGGCACCTTCTGGCTGCTACTCTTTAAGCTCCTTTCTATTTTGTTTCCTTGCAAGTAGTTCCAAATGTGGGTGACAATCAAATTTTCTGAGCCTTTCTCTCTCATTCCAAAGTAGTAGTGCAGGTGATTATTCTGCACAGTCTGATAAGTAATCAGGGGAAGGAAACACCTCTGACACCTGCCTCCACCCATCAAGGAAGAGAAAGTTCCGGCTGTCTCTGAATGCTTTCAGAAGAAATGATGGCTCTTGCAAGTGAAATTCAGTGTCTGGTACCATCTTCTCACATAAGACATGACAGGTTTATAAATGGAAATAGGAGTTTGCATATTCCCCACATATTATGAATAAAGATTACATTCCATTGAACTCTAAGCAGTCTAACTAGTTCCTTACTTCAATCAGTTACAAACCCTCAATTTTAGATATTATTTTCCAAACTACATGGAGACTCTTCAAACATGACATGAAAATTATACAAAAGAGAATTTTTAATTCATATAATAGATCACACTCGTGCACCTGTGAGTTTACCACTTTGATTTGAACTCCAGGTTGTTTTAGGAATGTTTTTTTTTTCTTTTTAATTGTCTGCAGAACTAAGAACATTTTTAAAGAAAGTGTCTGTCAGCTCTTACGAAATGTTTAGATCAGAACTGTCAAGTATAACTAAAAGCACAACAGTTAAAAGACTTTCTTCATTGTTCCGCAGTCTCATCATTTATAGGTCAAAACAGTTTTCAAGTAAGAATATTTCCCTTCACTCCAGAAAATCTGGAATTCCAGCCTTGCCAGATATCTATCCTTCAATCAAAACACCTACAAAAAATACCTTTTTTTTCCCTTGTTTGTTTTGACCAGAGACTTCCTATGGTTAAAAAGTCTGCGTGGGATTTTAGAGGTAGTAAATAAAAATGCTGATTATCCTCTTTGCTTTTTAGAGATGAAAACTGAAGAGCTTGACAGTGCTACTCTCCTTCTCAGTCTACAAAACTCCGGCGCAACTCTTTGGCATTTCTGGCTTACTATTATGTTCCAGTTTTAAGACTGTTTCTCATGGAAAATTCACAAAGGGAGACAGACTGTTGGTACGAGTATGTTACCCACAGTCTCAGAATGTTGAGAAGTTAGAATTATGGAATCATTTTGGTTGGAAAAGACCTGAAAGATCATCAAAACACATACTTGGTGTACAGACAGCTCACTTTATTTTCTACCCTTTCCCTCCAGCCTTGAAAGAGACATGTACTACTAAATGAATGTCAAGAGGACTGGTTCTTTCCTCACTCTGCCATGAAAGTCATCACTTGCACCACAGAATCACAGGGATTAGGCTGGAAAGGACTTTTGGTCTAACCTTCTGCTCATACCTGGGTATATTTGTTGAAAAAGAAGAGTGGCTTTTCCAAAAGGCCAGACTTTCAGAATTGTACATATCCCTTAAGAGAAAAAATCCAAATGCATGTGTTGAAGGGAAAGATGTGCTTCACTAAGGGTTGGACAATCAAGAACATGAGCTCCTGGAGAAGCCTTAAAAGATCCACCTTTATACACAAGTGTGGCAATGATCAAAAGACATTTGTAAATGCATTCATTACCAAAGCACTCAGATTCATTAGAAGTTCAGAAACCACCAGGCTGCACAATACCAATGCAGGTTTAGGGGCATAAAAACTGTGCAAAGAAAATTAAAAAGAAAAAGAAAAGGGGGAAAAAAAAAAAGAAAAAGAAAAGGAAACCTTAAACCACAGAATATAGAGTGCTTGAATTTTAAAGCCATGTAGCTGAAGTCTTAATGAAAAGCCAGTTTTGAATTTGACACATTTTGGATGCAAACCATCCAGCGTTACATTTAGAGCACTCTTGTTTCATAATAAAGCAAGCAACAATTAGCAAGCAATTAAGCAAATTGCCCATAATTATGCCATTGCCGAGCTATTTTTCATATTTTCACAACACAGCACATACATGAATACATGGCTGGCAGTGCCAATGCTGTTCTGTCAGCATCCAGAAGTGCCTCTCGTTTACTGGAGCGTTTCGTACTGAGCAGCTCCCAGCGCACCTCCAGCGCTCTCTGCTCAGCAGGAGCCCACCAGAGTGATGGAGATGACAACCCCAACTCCTCATCTCAGCCAGCAGCTCCTGAGGAATGGAGCTGCCCCCCCCCCCCCCACCACTCTTTGCCCATGTGTATTTACTAAATGTGGTGCTAAATCTAAGCAGGAATTCAAGCATAATGTGGGGAAATTATCGTCCGGAATTACCCTGGTGACCAAACATGGCCACTTGAGTAACATCATTTAGAGGTCTCCACCATTTGAGGAGAACAGAAATGACATTAACAGTAAAAAAGGGAGGGAGGAATAGTAGTTAGTGTAAAGTGGGTTACTTTTAATAAAGTCAGGAGGAAGAAGCTTGAATGCAGGAACCCTAAATAAGCGCTGCTATAATATACTCTAGCTTTTTGGTTTAATAATAAAATGCCTTTGGGAGGAGTTCCCTATGAATTTTTTATTTCCTGTATACATCTCAATAAATTAAAAACCTAAAAGAGTTACTTAAATTCTAGCCTTGGAACCTTTTTATTCAAAGAACAAGTAGGACACACGACCCTCAATTTTCAGCTGTGCGTACAGAGCTTGTTTTGCTTGTGAGAAATTAGGGAAGATTGATCCTCCACATGTTCTGACTGAGGAATCAACAGGCATGAGGGGAATCACATCTTCCTGTGCTACCTAGGCTTGCCAGATTGTGCTGGGTAGCTTGCAAGAATCAGCTCTGCTTCCATTCCAGTGAACATAGTTTATATCCTAACAGCCGTGGTTTTAATTTGAATTTAATCTTAAAAAAATACTTCTCATGAAATCCAAATGACAGGATGAGGTGTGAGGATTTTGCACCTGGATTCAACAAGTCAAGCAAACATTATTAAAGACAGCAAAGGAAAGTTGGTGAGGGCAAGAGGAAATGGAGGAAGTGTCAGGGCAAGAGAGTCAGCCTCTAGTAATTCCTGTCTCATTAACTACACTTGTGAAGTGAATCTTCCCCTCACGAGCAACAGCCCTACAAATAAAGCACATTAATCTTTCATTTGGTTACCTCATTGTTATTCTGACTAGAGCCTCAATCTTGTATTAATCATAACCAAGATATGGTCGAAAGGCAAAGCTCCTGTAAAAAGTTCAGCTTCAATAATTACTGTTTTCCACAGAAAGAGAATTCACATGAGAAAAAAAGAAACAAAAACAAAACAAAAACCCAAACAAACATACAGAAAAAAACCCAAACCAAAAAAAACCCCCAAAAACCCCCAAACCCAAGTCCCCAAACCTCCTGCAAACTCATTTTTTGAGCCAAATGAACATGGGTGTGACAGATTGTAGGACAGTACATGGCGCTGACCCTTACTGCTCTACCAGTCCAATTGAATTCATCTTTTATGTTCATGTTTCGCTGATATTTATGGGGAAAAAAAGGTAATTTGCAAAGGCCACATGTTTCTTGGATTAAAATTGTATATTGAGTTTTCAATAAGAGTTTTAACTATAACTAGTAAAGCATAATGACCACCTAAAATGGATAACCTAAAATCTAGTATATTGATTACAATAGTGGCTAATACAATGTGCTTTATTTAATATTTAATTAACTGCTTCCCATTTGTACTGAACCTTCTTAATTATTAATACATGGTTCATTATTTAACATGGAATATAAATTCAAATTCAAATCAATTAAACAAGGTGAAACTACATAGTGAGAAATGGTTTATCCTCCAGCAATAACCTTCAACCTGGAAACATAGTAAAGAGTGAAATTAGCATTTTTTCCCCCATACCTGCAAAGACTGTGCATTATAAGTGATACATATTAAGCTCTACTACTGATGTAAAATTCTTGTGATAAACACAACATCCTACAAAACTATGCTGGATAAAAAAGGGCTTCAGCTGTCACTTTTCAGAGGAACCATTTATGCAGAATATAACACTATACCTAGTTTTTCAGATTTCAGTTTCAAGTAAAATTACGTGTGTCCCTGAAGGAACGGCAGCTTACTGATTTTACTAAAAATCACTAAATACCTCAAAAGAGTGAGGATTCATAAAGAGAACTAAGAATCACTATGCAATCTACATAATCTCACTTTGGTGTGGAAACAAGAAAATGCATTTCCTAAGTTTAGGCTGTGTAATCAAAAAATCAGATACATCCATCTAAAACTCTGATACATCAGAGCAAAGATCTGGGCTTGGAGATAGGATGAGTGTCAGGAAGGTACAAAGGGAAGAGAATTTCTGGGTAGAACAGGGTCAGAAGCACTAACTTATTGATAAGGGGGCTACATGAACATATCAATATTCCTCTATCCCACTCTCCTACCAGATTCCAACACTTGTGACAAGGAGCAGATTGGGTGAGCCCCCTCAGCAGAGGTCAGGGCTGAGTGAGGAGGATGAGGATGAGAAGAAGTTCCTGCTCAGTTCTGTTCACACACAGCAGTTCCTTCAAGGGTCAGTGTGGGAAAAAGCCCCTCAAATGTCTGTGTTTACACCCTCTATTCATGCAGTCTCTTGGTGTATCTCCATGCCAAATGGTGCTCTGTCTTCCTTAGTATTGGTTTTGCAGTAACAAATAAACAAAAGTTTGATGGAAAGCAAAGAAAAAAAAATCTTTTAAATTAAGTAATTGAACAACTGTGCGCAATTGGTCGTGGTTCAGACATTTTAATGAAATATTAATTTTCAAAAGGGAGTCATAAAATCCCCAAATGCTCAGTGAGCTAGTGAACATATATCTCCTGAGATAACTTAAAAGGTAGACGATAAAAGTTGTTCTGAATTGTGTTTTCATCAGATATACACAAACAAACTTGAAGTCAAAGACCACTAGAGCAGCAACCAAAACAAACCTAAAACAGTCTAAAATATTCTGTACCTTTTGTGTGACTCCAGTTGTATTTCAAGGAAAGAAACCCAAAGAAACTATATTTCTTCATTAGAATATTAATCTTTTTTACTGTTAATACCCTGTTTATTTTTGAATATTTTGAAACATTTTTTACAATAATTACCTATGTAGTTATTTATGTAACACACTATGCTTTTTTGAGTGATGATAGCTATTACATTTTATTGGACCATCAACAATAATAATTCTTTCCAGCTGAATATATAAATAAAGCTTGCTGTGGATTGACAAAACAATCTTCCCATCAAAAATGTCATTTCAAAATTCAAATGCTTTGTGCCAGTGTTGATTCACATTACATTTGGGGGCATAGTGTGGTAACTGGTAGTTCCCATTTTCTCTATTCAATTCATTTTCACTTATTTCTTTAAAATATGAGGATCCTTAATATTATGAAGAAATGGCATTATTGAATGGAAATGTTCCCATTTCTCCAAAGCTGTCCCTCAGATTTTACATTTCACCATAAATATCAATTCAGGTTATGATGCTAGGAAAGAGCACTGCTTAAATTTCATGCCATCTGCAACATGGTCTAACAATAATCACAGCTATTCCCCTTTTCTGAATTCCCTACAACACCCTAGCAACTACTGCAGGAGAATAAAAGTTACGCTCCACCTCAAAACTTAAGAATACATAATTATGAGTAGTTAGGATAAATATTTCAGGGTAAGAGGCCATGGTTTGTAATTCCCCTAAAGCAGGGTCCTGGGGTGGCTCTTTGATGTTATATCCCCAACTGTCCTCTTTATGCTGTATGTTAAGTTCTCTACCTTTAAGACTAGTTCAGAGAGAGAGGAGGGAGAAGGAAGCAGTGTGGAATTTGTTTCAGACAGGGCCTGACTCCTGCACATTGTTTCTCTTGGACAGTGTTGTCTGCAGCGCCTACGGACTGTGGGACAGAGATCTCCTGTGCTTTTAGTTAGTTTTAGCTGCCTGAGGCAGAGGAGCTCCCTGGACTGTTTTTCCTTTGCCTCAGGACTGTTTAAAGCCGCTCTGGACTGAAAAGCCCAGAGGAGCAGCGGGAGCTGACCCGCGGCCCGGCGGGGCCTGGGCCCGCAGAGCTGAGCTACCCACAGCAGGGACTGTCTGAATTTGTCATCTCACTTCAGAACAACGAGAGGTTCCATTGTTTCATATTATTCATTCGTTATGCTTGTGGGCACTTTGTTTGTTAAATAAATCGTTTTTTCCACTTTTCTCTGGGGAGGTTTTTTTCCTGGACCAGTTGGGGGTGGGCCCGTTTGGGTTTGCTTCCCAGAGGGACCCTTTTTTGGGGATTTTCTCCCAAATTTCCCCTAAACCAGGACAGTGCAGCGCGTGACTCCATTGTGTTTTTTTAAGACCATTTCATGACAACCAACAACCTTGAGGAAGGGCAGGCTGGAAGAGTAAAACTTCAGCGTTCCACCTGTCCGCAGGACACTGGGATTCCCCTCCCGCTTGCCTTGTCCTCCCTGAGAGGACTCTCTCCTCCGTATGGCCGCAGCTTTCCTCTTGGAAAACCCTCTCAACCATAGCCTCCTTGATGACTACGCAACGGCTTCCACCCAATTTTTCACAGCAGTTTTCTCTCAAGACCACTTTGTCAATCTGCCGCCGGCTACCCTCAGCGGGCCCACGAAGCTGCTCATCCCTTTGACAAAGGCTCCGAAAAGTGTGAACACATGGAAAGGGCCATGTTTGATTAACAGCCCTGTGATTGCTGTAAAAATGAAATTTGAAAGGTAATAATTACATTTGTAATTACTTAGGTCTAAATCTCTTATGTTTCCTACTCCCTGTATTTCTGGACAGCTGGAGCAATGACTCATTAATAATAATAAAGTCATTTAACCCTGCAGGCACGTTACAAGGAGAAAGATGTCATTTGTCACCAATGTAAATAGAACAATCACTGAAGGATACAGCAAGACCACTATTTCATATTTATTGCAAATGATAAAAGGGACATTTTGCACTCATTCTCACCATGACATCCCAATCTGCTTGTTAATTATCAGCAAACATAAGGGGACAGCATACAACATACGAGGGCCTACTAATAATGCATTGTCCTGCGGTGACATTTCCATAATCACTTTAAATCTACCCTACACATCTGCACTAGTTAGAGCTTTCAGCACTTGAAATCATACCCCCTAGTAAGGAATGAATTATCCTTTGCAGATTGAGCACACAAAAACAGCTCTTTCTCAGAGTTTGAGGGTCTGATAGCTGACATGTGCCTCGCTATTACTTTAAGGGATAAGGTTTGGCATTCTGTTGCACTTGTGGTGGAGCACAGTGTGACTTAAAAATAAATGCAATTGTATTTTTAGGCCAGGAACTTTGCAGTTGTAAATCTCACTGGCAATATTTTAAACAAGGACTTCTGCAAGTCACTTAATTTTCCAGTGGTTTTCAGCACTGTTCTGTTCTTTGCTTCCTCAAGAACTCTGGAAGGACAACTCTGTCTTAGATGACACAAGTGCCCTTTTTCATAGGCAGCTCAAGTAAGTTACTCAGAATTTACTGGATTTTTAAAAAGTATTACTGATAATACTCCCTGTCTATGAAATAAACTTCTGAAGAAAGACAATTCTTTCCCTATATGATTATATTAAGAGCCATGAAACTTTGAGGAAAATTCTTGCAGAGAAATTTCGCCTGTGGCATCAATATGAAAACAAATGAAAGGATGTTTCAGGTAAATTATCTGAGTTTCAACTCCATCAACCTAGAACTTAAATTTCTTCCTTGGTTTGCTTATTCATCAGCACTTATCTAACCATCAGACATGTAGGAAGAACAGAGAACAAACTTAACAATACGGAGCTATAAACTGTTATTGTGTGGGTTAGAAAGGAGGAAAGAAAACTTCCTAAATCTGCTTATATTTTCCCCAGGTATTACAACAAAAGAAAGACATGCTTTCAAAAACTTAAATAAGTAGTGTTAAGAAATAAGACACATCAGGAAAGAGTAAAGTGCACAGAGTAAAATTCATATTTTCACTGTTAAGATAGTGACAACACAGAAAGGCTCGTATGTGGAGTGAAATGTTTTGTCAAATTGAAAAATGGAAATAATATGAACACTACAATTTTCACATCAATTGGAGGTAAAATGTTTTGAATTACAGTCATTTTAATCTTGTTTTATAAAGAAAATGACTTCAAATGGGTGATAATTTAAAACAGCATAATCCAAACTTCATTGTGCTCCAGTCAGGCATTGGAGCGTGGCTCCAAGTGATTTGGAGCAATCTTTGCACATCAGCTCAGAGCCTCATTCTCAGCAGACATTTGAACAACAACAACAAAAAGATTCCTGAAAACTACAGTTCCCATCATTTACCTGAGAGTTCAAAATCACTGACTGAGATGGCTCCAACTTCCTAATTGGGCCATTATAGGCATTGCTGGCACCTTCAGAAATTTGGGCAGCATCCTACTGAGGGAACGCTGTCACAGCTACCAGCTCTTTAACAGTCCCTTGTGTACCAGCTTCTCCACTGAAATTTTTCTGTTTGATTGGAAGTTCCTCATCTCACTCACATGAGCCTTCTCCAACTATTAAGAAGTTTTTTGGGCATCAAGGAGTTTTGCTGACAGGATATATATATAAAAATATTTATTTATTTATTTATTTATTTATTTGTATATTTATATATTTCTATATATATATATGTTCTCCAGAGTAAATTTCAATTAAAAATATAAAAACAGTGGAATTTTAGCTAGCAGCATTACTAAACTTATGTGGTTCTCCATAAAACATATGATTTTATCAGCCCCTAGACAACTGACAAATGATGGGAATAATTTAGGCCAGATAACACTTGACACAATCCTTTACAGAACATTTTCTCCTAGCATGGATAATTTTAAAAGGACATTGTTAGGAAACAGTGATAGCTGTGATTGTTCTGGAAGATTTTAGTGTCAGTAAGATCAGCCAAAGGAATGGAAGTGAGCAGCTGCTGACAGCATCTTGTCAGCCCATTGCAACAGCTGTCAGGAGTGGTTCTGTGACCTGCAGCCATGAGGACTATGATTCTTGAAAACAGGGTAGTGGTTATTGTTGTTGTTGTTGTTGTTATTATTATTATTATTATTATTATTATTATTATTATTATTACTACTACTACTACTACTACAATTAATTACGCAGAGCATAACGAATAGAAAACTGTGGGGGTATTAAGTTAAACTTCATGAGGTATCCAATTGTTCGTGAAATTAAACTTCATTACTTGGAAATATTTTTAAATGGAAATAAACACACTGGTTGATCTTTAAATTCTGCTTTTATAAGCTCAATTATATAAACATCTTCTTATAACCACACACTGTCTGTGTGTCTGTGTAAGGATTCTGAGGAGAGATATAAATTTATTGACCTTCAAATTTCAGAGAGTAGGTGTCAAGTTTTGACTCAGACCTCCTTATATTCATATTTTTATACATTGAACCATAGCTGTCTTTTCAAAAAAATTTAACGTTCACTCCTGTTTGATAAGCTTTGGCATGAATATGCCTAGGCTAATAAAAGCCTAACATATATTATTTAACAAGGTTAAAAACTAGCAATCAGACTTGTCAGGGAACTTATCACCTCCTTTAGAATATAAGCCTCAATCAGCCATTTCTCTACTGCATGGGACAGGGGCTCTCTTAGGTTTAGATTTAAGAAAATCAGTTCTCACAAAGTCACTAAACTTCAGCATCCAGCTCTTTTGAAAGTCCGAGTTTCAAATTAGTTTTGAAATCCTGGTCAGGGCAGACACACACTGGAGGTAACCAAATAAATCCCAGCAGTTCTTGCTGGGTGTGAAAATTCTTGAACTAACCTAATCTCTAGTTCATAAACCCACAAAATCCCATAATTTATGTTTATTTTTCCTGAAGTCCTACAGAAAGGATATTTTAAGTCTGGGTTAAGTGCTGGTCTGGCAGATGCCATATAGAAAGCTGTCAACACTTTTGGCACAGATTTCTTTTTGAGAGGGTTCAAACCTGAATTTCTGAAGGTGATGTTCCTTGAGCTTCATCAAACTGCATTTCACAAGCACCTTTCCTACAGTTCCTGTGGATGGCAGGAGAAGTTTTGACTCAGTCTGTGTTCCAAAGGGCTGCTTTAAATCTTTCTATGTTTTTTAATTAACCATAGGATATAAAAGGACCTAAATGAAAAGCTACCAGTCAATTGCTGACTAAGTGTTCACCAGCCTGTTATTGAACCTATTTCATCTATTTGTTCCTTAATTCACCCATAGTCTAGAGATGTCATTAATATGCTCAAAGTTAATTTATTATCCTCTATTGCTTCTATTCAGGCCCATGTTAACAGAATAAATTCATCACAAATAATCAGACTTGAAAAGGCAGATTTGGATTCTGACAGAGAATAATTGATCATGGCTGGGAAAAAGCCTCCCACAGACTGGGCTGTTGGAATGCTGGAAGATGAAACTGGAATGACTGCAGAACTCCTGCAGAAAAGGACATGAAAGTCTTGGGGGGCAAAACAAACAAATAATAAATCCCCGACTCCATCTCCCCAAGTAGGGAGGTTCCTGACACTGAGTATTTTTCTTTTTCACACTCACAGGTCCTTTTTCTTACCTTCTACCCTGAGGCAGAAATAATCATTAGGGCTCTGCTGGTCCTCGTTTCCATACCCAGAGCTGGGGACAGAGGGGCACAGGGAGTGCCAGGGACATTCAGAGCTCTGCAGAAATTCAGAATTCAGAGCTCTGGGGCCACAGACTGCTTATCAGTACATCCATGCAGCACATGGCCCTGCTGTAGTGCTGCACAGTGCAACACTAATTTATTTAATTTGCTATTTTTTGTCACCATCCCCGTGATAACAGCAGGTTTGGGGTGATCTACTGCTCTGTTACACCACGCTTGCTACCTATCTGTATATTATCTGAATTACAAAAGCAACTGGATATAACAGCATTTATGACGTGTTCCAGGTGCTGTTACAATAGAAAAAAATCAAATCCATTTTGTAGTTATAAGTCCATTATCCAGTGGAAATGGAAAGCACAAAGATACTGTCATGAATGTGGCACCACTGTGATTGTAACAGGGGTTTGGAGATTTATTGTAAAGCCCAGAAACACTTGAAATGACACAACTGATCATGGCATCATAGTCAATATTCTAACTATTATTATTTTGGCAAGTTATTGTTTTGTCCCCAGCTTCAGCACGGGGAGAATTCTCCTTCCTCCACAGCAGTGGCTGCTGTGGACTGGACATGGCCCCTTTTCTGTCAGACTGTGACTCCATTTATCCATCCCTTCATGTACTTGTCTCCTAATTCTGTACACACCAGAGCCCTTTCCCTGCTCCTGCTCTTGTTACACTGAGTAAATATGCAGTGTCAGGACTTGAGTTACCAAATTTCTCCAGGGAAAAAGAGGGGGAAAAAACCAGTGAGTAGCCCAGACCTGTCCAGGAAATAAAAAAACTCGCTCAGCTCAGCCTAGATATTTTACAGAGGATCTTATATACTGATATAGCAATGAATATCAGTACCCAAGTGTTTGTAAATATGTAGATTTATCTGGATGATTCCTTCAGAACATCCCACCTCCCTTTACCCTCTTTCTATCATATTCCAGAACCCACCTGAATTGTGCTTCTAAATGTGCTGCTATCAATATCTGGGTGGGTGGGGGTTTGTTGTTGTTGTTGGTTTTTTTGTTGGTTTTGGTGGTGGGGTTTTTTTGTTGTTTTTGTGGTTTGTTTGCTTGTTTGTTTGTTTTCCCCCAGATTCAAATGCTTATTTATTCTATGAATGCCTTGGAACTAAGACCTTCAGTGAGGTGAATGTACCAAAGGTCTGATCAGTACCGGATGTCCCAATGAAGAACCTCTGTACCAAAAGGGATCCAGTATTTCCCAGGGAAGCAATGGAGAGTTAGAAAGTGCAAACTCTGCAATATTAATTCAGGACCCTTGTGTAAATGTATTTTGATGCAAACTTTAATTAAATTATCATATACTATTTTTCTCATTGGACCCTTGGGCCCAATTCAGAGAGTAAGTAGTTATTCAATATTTATCTACTCTAATCAGCATGTGGCCATACACCTTTTTAATTAATATTTTCAAAGCCTTGTGTTGAATGCAGATTTATTCATTTCCTCATGTACTCTGTTGTTTTCACAACACAATCAAAAGCTTCATGAACATGAATAATATCCCACCTGAATTATTTGCTTTATTGAGGCCATTTGCATCTGGGAAACTGAGGATTTAAAAAAATTGAGTAAAATTATGCAGCCTCCATTATTTCATTATTTCTGGATGCCCAACATGAGATAACTTAAACCAGATTGTTATACTCTTGAGCACTGGATACTATATTAGATGTAGTTTTCAAAGCTTCCCTGTTGGAGAAGGGGATGATGTCCTTGGCACTCAAAGAAACTCAAAGAAACCCAAATGATGAAACATGATAGCAAAAACTCAGTTTTCCCCCACCACCAAAGAGCTGTGCTGCCCATTTCAAAATGTACAACAAAAATACAGGAATGTTGAAGAGCTGTCTTTCATTGTCCTTACTAAATCTAACCAAACAGAACATCAAAAAAACCCATGAATGTACTTTGAATAGTCTTACAGTGATGAAGAGCTCATTATTTTAATAAACCACTAAAAATCTGAGAATTTTATGAGCTTTGATGATTTCTTACAGTGCCAAAACTTTCCAGAAGATATATCTTAAAAATTAGCACTAACTGTAATGTAATAAAATGTAATGATTTCATAAAATTTGACATGGTAAACCAATTTTAGAAATTCCTCAAAGTGCTTCTCGGAATCAAATTTTAGTTCATTTTTAAAATGGACTGGACTATAGTTACAACTGTTCCCACTGTAAAATCTCATTATTTTTATGTAAGTTAAAATAGATTGGCCCCTTTGCAGTGAGAAATGCACAACTACATGAGTGTTTCTCAGAACTGTGCTGCTGTTACCCCTGGCTGATGAGTGACTTGTTTTGCAGCCTTTTTTCCCTGTCTGTTTCTGCCATGGGTTGTACCTGTGGGGAATATTAAAGGTAAGGTGGCTTTCAGAAAGCTGTGAAAGCAGGCCCCAGAAACAGAAGGAGCAGAAAAACTTGGAATTAGCTGCAGCTGTCAAGCCTGAAAGTAGGAAAAGTTACAAGAGTACAGCAAGCAAGGACATGAAACAATAGTCTGAGACTTAGGTTTGGCCAGGATAGACCTTAAGGCTGCAGAAAAATCTGCTTAGCAATATAGTAGAAGGTTTTAAGTTTAATAATGGAGTATTATGTATTATAAACAGAAAGCATCCAAGCAAGCATTGTTTGAAGCAGGTGTGTGTGTGTTTTAAGTGACTGGCTAGAACAATTGTCTGTGAGCTTTAGCAACATGCTATTGGCTGGAAAACTTTTAAAATGCCCTGTGACAGAGAGATCTTTGGCTGCTGCTGGCAGACAAGAGCTGTTGCCATCTTTCAATTGTCTCAAACCCTGTTATGAGGCTGATGCTGCAATAAAGACTCGAGGAACATCGTAAACTTTGTTCTGAGGTTGATTTGTAATAAAGATTTGAGAAGTGTATTTAGTAGTCCTGTCCCACTCATGCACAAACTTCCAACACGGTACCCTTTTCTCCCTAAGCTCTGCAGACAGGCTGCAGTTTCCATGCCAAACCCTCCTGTCCTTGGGGAATGAGCCAAGTGCAGAGACTGACAATGAAGAGAAGGGAACGGGACACACGCAGAAGAATGCAGGAAACACTTTTGAGAGCAGCAACTCTGCTCTCCCTTTCTAGTTCCAACACCATCATCACCTGTGGGAAAGTGACTTTACAAATGGTTATCATGGAGATGGCAGAAAGCTCAGAATTCCCTGGGCTCCTCAGCAGCAGGGAGCTCAGGGCAGTGACTCTGCAGCTGGGCTGGTGAGCTGTGTGATCACTGAAGCCACAGCCATCAAATCCCCCTGGATGAGCTCACACCCCTTTTCACAAGAAAGACTCTTCAGGGGAACTAAGGAGCACAGAAAAAATGGGTTAGAGCTTGGCATTTCATGAAAGCAGAGATTAGATCAATATAATTATGTAGCAGAGTGTGTAAATGGGCTTGAGGACAGCTCCAAAGCAGGAGGAGAAGAAGGGGTATCCAACTCCCAACAAAAGAGCTTGGCACTTGGCCCCTGGACTTGTGACAACTTGAAAAATAAGAGCTCTGAAGTGAATGGTCATATTTCTCTCATTCCAGAGAAAAGAAGAGGGGAAAAAAGCAGATATTAATATCTATCCTTTCATGAAAGAGAAAAGGGAAGTGGGGAAAGCAAGATGCACTCCCAAGGAGTTCTGGTCCATCAGATTTTAACGCCAGGCTTTTAATTGCAAAGTTCCATCTTCACAAGTAACAAGGTGCTGGCCACCTCAGAGGAAGTTCAGCAAACTGCATTTTCTAATTTGGACTCTAAGTACCCACTAGAAAGGCCATTTGTCCAAAGATTTTTTAGACACAATTGCTTCAGAAGTTCCACAGGCTCACAGTAAGTAGCCGGAATGAAGGCTTCTCTCTCCAACTCACAAAAAAAAAAAAAAAAAAACAAACACCAAAACAAAACAAAAAACAACCCTGTTAAAAATGTTCACAACTAAACACAACTAAAGTTTGAGCTCGTAACTTTTGCCGGCCTGCATGAAATGGTAACTAAGAACTGCCAAAAAATTAAAATAGGTATAGAAAATAAGTATTAAAAAAAATATTGGCCAGAGCACACAGATTCAAGCACATAGTCAAATCAAAACTGGTAATTGCTGTATTCCAGTCAATTAATAGGGTGTTACAAGAAATTCTCAAAAAACCTCATAAGTATCTGATATAGTTTAAGAGAACAAGCGACTGTGAAATGATGCATTAAAGGAAAAGAGGCTGTTCTAATAATTACCTTTCAGTCCATCCAGTGGCTCTGTACGATTCCAGAATGTGACATTCCTGTACTGCTGACTCTGGGATTCAGTACTTTCTCCTCTGACATATATGGCAAATTCTGTCACTCACCCGACATATCATGTTCATCACAGATACACTTTTTTCTGACTTATTTTGTGCACAGCTTATCATATTACCAAAAATGGGTAAAACAACTGGAGGAAAAACAACTGGGCTCCCTGTGAAGGGGCAGCACAGAAAAAAAATTTATCAATTCAGATTTTTAAATAGCTGTGATACTTTGAATGGAGTGTGTGAGCTCTCAAGAATTTGTTACTTCTTGTAAATTATTGGTCCAGGGTTCTTTACCTTCTGAAGATTTTTTTTTAATTATTATTATTTTAGTTACTGCTTTAGATTGTCCATCAAAAAGAAATAAAGAAAGGAGCAAAAAAAGCCACAGGGCACCTAAAATGCCATGAGGCAACAAGCTTCATCAACATCTTTAAATCAAAGACTTTATCTTCATATTTTCTCCACTTCATAACAAAACTGGATAATACATGGAGAAATGTTCATTATATTCTCAAAACACAAGCTTTTATGAACCTGATAATACTAAAATTTTACCTTGCCAAATGGTTCACCATGACCACCTTAAATGCATTACATTGGCTTGTTATTTCCATGCTAAATGACCAATATAAAATTACTGCACAAGTTCTATGGCTGGTGAAATAAATCTGCTCAGAGGACACTCTTGATTTCCAGTCAGCCAAATCTGGCTGCCATCTGACATATTAGACAAAAAAGAAAAAGTCATCTTTATATATATATATATATATATGGATAGATAGATAGATAGATAGATAGATAGATAAGTAGATATTAATAACAATCCAAACTACCCATGCTTTTCTAAAATTGGGTCAAAATCTCAAATCCTGAAACATATTTCATTTCTGCTTCTGTACATGAATCCCAGTGACATTTCATGCCAATCTCTGTGTGGATTTTCTGTCCTGAAACTTGGTGGATAAGTCACAAATTATGCTGGGGTGGAAGAAATAGGTGAAATGAAAATATCCCTTGAAATCAGTGTTTTTAGTATGATATGTGGAGGGTCTTTTTGCACAGAAAAAAATGAGATGATTAACAAAAAGTTGTCTTAGTTGTGTTAATTATCAATTTATCATAATTTTGAGAAGATCTGTGAGGATTGCTGGAGATGTGCTGACAAGATGTAAGAAGAATGGATAAAGGAATAAAAATAAACCCATGGAGGGTGATTGGGATGTTTCCTTAGCTACAATTAACTGAGATTTTTATGGAAAATTTTAAAAAATCTATTGCAATATGGAAAAAGATATTTTTTGAGTATTTAGGAATCCGTTTAAAGGTAAGACTTTTCAGGCTACTTTTTGTAAACCCATCAGCTCTGCTAAAGCACTGTTTTTACTTCTAAGGAAGACAAAATGTCACTTCCCAAGGAAATTGATTCCAGAATAAAAAAAAAAATAAAAAAAGCTGTATACAGGTCACAAAATCTACTTGTCTAATTCATTTCTTGCTTCTTCTTCTTTGCCTTTTTCCCCTCCCAAACACCCAGTGCAGCGCTGGGCCCTTCTGTTTAGTCAGTGGCCAATTACAACTTCTCTGGCGCAGTTTTTCATCCCAAGGCAATTTGGTAATCTTACACTGATTAATTAAACCCGGGTCTCTAAACAAACTGCTCCAATTCCTGTATCCAGAGCTTGCATATCTAATCCAGATAACAGGATAAGCAATGTGACTGTCAAAGTTCACCAAGAAATGAAAACAAGAGCCCTGTGTTCATTCTTCTTTGTGGAGTTTCTAAACAAAGAGTAAGTTGTACTTCTAGGTAGAAAATCTAATCTGCATTTAAACAGAATTTCTCCAAATAATAAACAAAAGCCTGAAGCAACAGTTTTACAGCAAGTCTCGCTGCTAGTGCAGAGCCTAATCCTTCTATCTCTATCTGTAAGCCCTTCTACCCTTGTATATTAATTTCCTTGCCGGTTTATCAAGTCATCTTGGCAGAGTTCACAGGAACAGCAGCCTCTCCTCACTTCCTCAATTCTCTGCAAAGCTGAGCCTAAAGCTGCTCCAGCTTTGGGTGGTCAGCAACTCAAGGCAAACTCAGATTTATGAGAACAAAGGGAAGTTATTAACCCCAAGAGGGAGAAGGATGGCCAGTAGCAGCATAAATCTCCCCGCAAAAGAGGCTTAGGCTTAAAACAGCAAGATGCTAAATGCTGCAGATTAGTTTTTAAAATCTTCTGGGACAGAGAAGTTTTCAGATGCTACCTTGCCACTCAGTATTTTATTTTTATGTTTGAAGGCAACAGATCTGATACCACCTGAAGACCTCACCTCTCCTACTGCTTTCCCTCAAAAGAACTATTTACATATTTCAGTAAAGAAATTTTAAAAAAAAATTACCCCCCTTCCCAAAAAGGGGCTCTGTTCTAAATTTAAAAACAATGAAGGAACTCATTATTAAATGAAAAAGATACCTCAGAGGAAAAGACAGAAGGATAGAATTAGCATTCTAGATGAGATTTGCCAGATTCTCAGATATAAAGAAAGTTAGTACCAGATGAGCAATAACTAATTTAATTCAGGCAGCTCTGCTTTAATACAGGTCACTGCTAATTAGACAAATACCCACTAGATTTGTCTACCTGATTCCCACTCCACTCCTAATATTGACAGACCATCAGCACATCAGCCTTTAAAATATTTTCTCGCTGTAAGCCCAACAAATTTGACCTATAACTCTATTGTATTATTAGATGTTGTTCCAGGCTGACTTGTTCTCTAAAGGGCCAAGGGGACCCAGCTGCCTTTGAACCAACACAGTTTGCAGTCACAGGGATCATCTTGTTTACAGGACTCAACAATATAGAATTTTTTTTTCCCCTGAAAACAGAGTTATAACTCCCATTTTGTGAAAGGCATTTTTTGATTTCAAGAAAGAGAGATAAGTTAGGAGTCAGTTTTCCTCCAGACTGTAGCACTTATTCACATTCAAGGAAGAAAAACAACAATATTAAGGATTCTGTAAAAGAACTTGATAAGCTCCTTTGGTAAGCAGAAAAAAAGAAAATCCCAAACCAATTAGTCTCTCAAGGAAACATTCTCTTTATGAATCAAAGCTATGTGCCAATAAGTATTTCTTATTAAGTAGAAGATTCTTGCTCTGCAGGGTAGGAGATGGACACTGCGTAAATTGAGTAAGTGTTAAACTGAATGAGAAAATGGTTGTAGGCAGAGAAGAAATTGAATAAAAGGGAAAAAAAAAAAAACCAACTCCAACCAAGCTTTCTACTTCACTACTAAAGATAGCAAGTTAAAATTAGAAAAGGATATACAGTAATCTTGTATTATTGATGGATTAATGATATATTTATTAAGAGAGAAAATACACTTTGCATCATTATAATGCCATAGGGACAATAAACTGCTTTGCTAAGTGTATAGGGAATATTTTAGCTACGGCCAGAGGCTTAAATATTTCACCATTCCACTGGAAAACATGTAGGAATTCAGATGGAAAACAAAATCATATGTAAAAGACAATCAACTCACAGCAAGAATAATTAAACCAGCATTTTATGTTCCTGTACAGTCAAGTATGGAGATGATTATTTGAAATGTTCTTACAGGAGGTCAGGTTTCCTGGCCTGGCTGGCAGACACAGGGAACTGCACAGAACTTACTCCAGCTGTTGGTGCAACCAGTTTAAAAGTGAAATACAGCACCAACCTTGCCTCTTTTGATGGATGACAAAACACAATGAAGAGAAGGAGAGGAAAAACTTTGGGTATTCCCTCATTTCTCAGATGGCAGGAGAGGTTCACATCTGCCCCACTCTCTTTGTTTTGCTGGGAAGTGCATTTTTGCACCACATTTGCCCATCTTTGGCACCAAAGATAAGCAATGGCACATGAGAATTGGCATGGCTTAAAACCCTGAGCAAACAGAGGACTTGCAGAAAGTGAAATCCAAAGATCAAGCATGATGTCACACTTAGGGAACATTTTATAGAGCTGCATTCACCTCTGCCTTCATGGTTTTTGGATCTTCAGGATTCATGTTTTGAGGCTTTTTATCTCAGTCCTCACAGGTAGAAGCCTCTTTTCAAAATCAAAGTCTTCCCAGATGATCAGAAAACAGAACATGGTCAAATAGCATGAAAACAAAGGGAAAACAACTAACTAGAACTGAGAAGCAGCAACTCAGGGAAATTGGAAAATTTTGAGTACAAAAGCCTTTGGCCTACATATAATTTTTTTTAAGTCCTCCATATTATAATCTCTTAGAAAACAAATTTAGCCACATAATAGCAAAGTTTTCTGTAGGTGTTTTGGAATTTTTACTGAAAAATCCCCAATATTACCAGTTTCACTTTAAAGAGTCACACAATACAAATAAAAGCACTCATAAAGTCAATTAGAAGTCAAAAGAAAATAAGCGTTGAACCAAAGTAATTAAACTATGCAATAAGAACGATTAATCTGTGAGAGTTCACGGCAAAGGTAAGGCACGGATCTGGCATGTACAGTGGAGAATGGATCTAAAAAATTCCCTAATTAGTTGGAATTAAGTGGTCACCTCCCTTAATTGGAAGGAAGAATGAATGCAAACTTCAAGAGGAAAGGTTTTCTTTTTTTAAAGCAGGGAAGAGGCTTCCTGCTCCCTCTGGCTGTGCCCCTGCCCGGGGCAGTCCCTGACCCTGGATTTGGGTTTCATCTCTCCCTGCTGGCACATCCCAGGCTGGCCCATCCCAGCCTCCTCCTTCCAGCAGGGAATGCCACAGCTGGGAGCATTTCCAGCTGCATCCTCTCAGCCCCAGGGAGGGCAAAGCTGAGGATGAAGTGCTGGCTCTGCCCATTCTTCTCCAGGAAATGAACCCTGACTCTTCCCAAACCACTCGGGTTCAGCCGTGGAGACAAGAAGGAAATCAGAAGTGTAATTTGTAGCTGCTGGGCCAGGGGCCACACCAATAAAAAGGATATTTTGTGAATTTTAGAGGAGAGCTATTAGCAGTCTTCATTTATCCCTCCTCCAAGTAAGTTTTACCAGGAGTGACAGTGGCGTTGGCACTCTGTGAGGATGTTCTGGAGCCTGGGAGCAGGAAACAGCAGGGGTGCTAAAGCTCCACCTCAGACCCATGCCCAAGCCATTACATCTCCACATCAGCGTTTTTTTTTTTTTGTTTTGTTTTTTTTTTTTTTTTTTTTTGTTTTGTTTTTTTGGCATGGAGCATCACAACTTTGGCCTCACAGCAAAAAGAAAAAACATCCAAAAAAATTATTTCAGCTTAAAATGTACCATTCACTTCTGATCACTTTCTTTTTTTTTTTTTTTAAATTCAGTTTGTTGTGAACATAAATCACCCTTTCCCAACAATCTTCCTGGCACACATGTGGGTGCCATGGCAACTATCACAATCTCCAAATCCTGTGCTCGTGAAACACACAACTGGGTGATGAAAGGATTGCTATCTGTGAATCCATAGATCTGCAATCACCCCCTAGCCGTGGCTAAATAGTATAAATAATTGTAGCATGGGTCTGTGTTTTTTTTTTTTAATGGGGAGAAATCCAGCAATAAGAACAGAAATTCAAATATTGCTTTTCCAGTCCAGATGTATCAAGATATCCAGCATTACAAGTCTCTTAAGAAACTGAGTAATTAATTACATTGCATTCAATGTAGTGAATAACTGCCAGGAAGCAGACTTAAAACTCGGATTCTGTTTTAATTTATTTTATTTATGGGCACAAGTGAGGCCTTCAGGTAACTGAATACAAAATAAATTGGACTGTGACTGCTAAAAGAAAAGTAGATTTAAGGTAGATTTAAGTAGAACAGGTACTTAAAACTAAAGAATTGCTTAAAAACAAAGCAAAAACAAGACGGGAAGAGGAAAACAGGGTCATTCTAACCTTGGTAGTCCACATCCCGATGCCTGAGGTAGGAGGAAGGAACCACATACTAAAATATCCCTTCATATAACTTTTCAGACTCATCTCATGTCCTTTTCAAACCATCTGAGTCCCAAAACACCCCATACTTTAGAAGATTCTGAAATTAATATAAGCTTATTTTCAAAATCTGCTTCTGCTTTAAGTCAGGTGAAAGGAAACACAGAACAAGTTCTGCTGAGAACTATTCTTGTTTTGCCTGAATTGGCTTTTCCCCCCTTCATCCAAACTAATTAAAAAATGTTCAAAACAATGAGATTTCCTCAGCTTTCTTACCATGGGCAGGGATTTATTCCTGAGTTACAGGATTGCAGAGGCATTATTCAGATAATAAAAAAGAAGGCCAGAGATTTGTAAACAATGGCAGAACAGCTTAACCATTTGATCCGCACTTTTCTAATAGTCATCATTATAAGAGCTTATTTTGTTATTATATTCCATTCTTCCTGAAATATCCAGTAAAAAACCACAGTTCAACTTACCCTTGAAGTATTTCCCTTTTCCATTTTAACAAAACTTGGGAGTTTCTGAATATTTCTATGCCTCTATCTGTATTCCATGAGGCTGCCCATTTCCTGAGCAGCTGAAGCCCTGAAGGAGAATCCTTTGGCCATATATTCCCTTTATAAATCCCCAGCTGATGCAGTTTACAATACTCCACTGAACTCCTGACTTTCATTTACAAAGCTCAGAAGAGAACTCATACCAGTGCCAGGCTGTTATGTACACCAAAGGATGTATCCATTTGATTAAGTCTCCTCCTTTATTCTCCACATTGGAACAGAGAGAGCAGGAGTAGCTTTTTCTTCTTTTTCTCCTCAGTGTTGCAGTTTTTTGTTTGCAGTGCAAGCTACTGGCATAAAATATTTAGCAAGACGTGAACCAGAAAAAAAAAAACACAAAAAAAACCAAAAAAACCCCACCAACTAATATTTTCATAGTGAGAATGTATAGATTACACATGGAATAGATGGAAAGGCACAAAATTAATTCTCAAAGGGCTGGTAAAATTACATCTGAACTGTCTGAAAGCACAGATCTGGTGTGTATTTAACCACCATTGTGATTGGTGCTTTCAAAAAAAAGAGGAGTCCCTTAAAGTTACCTATTTCTGCTTGAAATTTTAAAACTTTTTTTGCATGTGTTACAGTTTACTTGTTTCACCCAGCTCCTGTAACCCCTGCCACTGCTTGCAAATGCACATGTGCAGTAAATCCACTGTGGACTCACCTGGAAGCCAGGGGCAATTAAGGAGAAATAACTAAGGTAGCAGTATTTTATCATTGCAGGCCCAGAGTCATGAAAATTACCAAGAATTTAATTAATGTGTTCGCTACCCTGTGCATGACAACTGCCATTCATTAAGATATAATCAGCAGTAATATATAAGCAGAGGGTAGATCCCAAATGATTGGAGGGTTGAGATGAGCTCTGAGTTGCTGCCAGGCAGAGCTGCTGTGCCCTGGCCCACTCCTCTTTCCTGATCAGAGCCAGATCTTCCCTCTGCTGCCCAGTGGCACAGAAAAGAGCAGAGAGCACCAGCACAGGGAGCTGTGAGCACACAAATAGGAGACTATCCCTCACCAGGAGCTCCAAGGGATCCACCTGGCATGGCAGGGAGGGCTCCTGTGGTGCTGTTTTGGGGCTACCTAAAAACAGAGGCCAAACAGAGTTAAGGGAGTAAAAATATATTTATTTTTGTTCTTTAATTTTATAATGAATATATTTTTTGGAGGGGCTTCAGGTACAGTTTGGGCAGACAAAGCCCCCCAAGGGCTGCACCCAAAAATGACCACAGGTCATGGGTTTTCACACTTGTATAAGTTTGGTCCATTTGCATATTGGGGGTTAATCTTGCAATTACAACTTCAGCTAATGAAGCAATTTACCTCAAGTTTGCTCCTCCCAACTCACTTTTGTTTCCATCTCACAGTCCTGAGGCAGTGAGGTGCCCTTGATCCTCAGGCCTGGGGAGGAATTGTTGTGTCAGAGCAAAATGGGGAAGCAGCAGCTCACCCTGTGTGTGGAGTTTAGAGTTATACACTAAAGAACTGCAGGATTGCAAAAAAATGAAAAATATAAAAGCTGAAATCTTAAGGCATCACCTGCAGCCACCAGCACTGCCCTGAGCCCTGGTGCTGGCTGCACCACAGGAGAGCACACCTGTGTTCCCTGTCAGGGCAGCACTCACAACCGTGGACAAATTGATACTGGGATTGGGAATGCTGGCTCACAAGTCTCTGGCATGATCTAACCATAAAAAAAAGAAGATACTGTTGTTTTGTTGGATATTTTTTCCCCTTATGTGTTGGAGAATGGCAAACCCATCTATGCCCATGATCTTGAAAATATTCTTCCTTTTGGCCAAGGCAGAATATGTCTTTGCAGCATTTCATTTGCTCTGTGATTCTAGGAACCTTAATTAAAAAAAAACAAAAACAAAAACAAAAAACAAACAAACAAAAAAAAAAAAAAACCCCGCACAACATTTGAAATCAATTCTTCCTGTACTGTTTCAGCCTGAAGAGAATCAAATTATTTCAAACCAACTTATTTGAGAACTACCATGAATACTGGATGTAAGTGAAAAGAGATTCCAAAAGCATTGTGGGCACAGGTATGCTCTTTCGCTGTTACCCAACTTGAAATTTCAGGGACCCTGAGAAAGTTGGCAGCCTCTGATGAACAATTTTTGGATAGACCAAGAATATACTGAGGCAATCTTGAACCATGCTTGGCAAAAACTGAGCAAGACATGGTTCAAAATTATGTTGATCTGTCACTGAGGAAAAACTTTTTGTGATGAAGTGCTCAAAGATAACCAAGTTATGAAAAGAAAAATCACTGGTTCCCATGATGAACAGGTTATCTGAGCAAATATAATCAGATGGACGTCCAGAGAACAGACACATTAGCAAATTAAAGAAAGAAACCAAACCAAACCAGAAAGCCCTTGTGGAGATTAACCCAGCACAGGAATCACTCGAGTGCAATGTGGGGAATCAAAGTTGATCATAACTTATGGCACAGGTGGAATCACATCTAAATTGCCCAAGTAATGCTGCAACAAACCTTAGTGAGCTGTGCTTGATCCCCCATCCTTCAGAGCTGGGTGAAACAGAATTAATAATTTCATTAAATGCTTCTTTATGCATAAATTATCATCTCATTATCCTGAAAAGGAACTGGATCTCGGGATCTCGTTTAAGTTTACTTGTGTTGGATTTGGTTGGTCTGGTTATCTCTGAGTCGAGGTTGCAACACAGCACAGGGAGAACAGAGGTGAAAATATGAGTTGCTTTCATTCAGTAACACCTTATTATTTATTAAAAAGCATTTGGCTATGTCAGAGTTTGCCAAATGTAATAATTAGGTGTCATGCCCTCATAAAAATGTAAGCAATATGACAGCCACTAATGGAGAAAGAATTGAAGGCTAAGTAAAAAAATAATGAATCAATGGAACAGCCAGAGATTCATCAGAGGAATCCCAATGTCTGGTCTAAATACACTTCTGGTGGAATTTGTCTAAGGTCTCAGATCACTTGTAGATGAGACTTTCGGTTTTCTGAATTGTAGATTGTGGACATTTGGAAAAGAGCTAAGTTAGTGCTAATTAATCCTACAGCACGAACAGCAAATGCCCGTGTTTGGCCTGAACTTTAAGACACTCGTTGCCATCTCCTTGCAGACATGACATTATGAGAACCCCTCACAAATTAGCTTACATAACAGAAAATAAAAAGGAGTTTACCCTTTAGAAAGACAGAGTTCACCATCTTCAGGTGCTGGAAGTAAAGACTGGAGCTGAAAAGAGGCCAAATTGCTCTAACATTTAACCAATTTGGATCAGACGGGCTGAAGTCTATGGTCACAATGGACAAAGTGAAACAGAAAGGAAACTTAATTCTCCCGTTTTGTTCTACTGAAAAATGGGTTTCTGGTAAAGCACAGTTAATCACAGTGAGGAAATGACATGTCATAGTCATGGCACAATTGTGACAGCACCGCTGCTGCTAACTTATGAAGTCTGTGACCATTTGTGATTCTCTCCTTTGTACTAAATCAAAGGTTGAAGGCCAGAGTACTCCAGGTTTGTATGTGATTTTGCTTTGACAGGCACCTCATACAGAATATCCTTATAAAATGAAGATATCTATTATACTTTTATCATTTTCTAAGTTTGGGAACAAAAATGTTAGGATAATTGAACAAAGTATTATTGCACGGCTAAGATTTGGTGGGGATCCTTTTCCTTTTCCTTTTCCGAAGTGCCTTTTCTAGCAAAAACCACATCAAGAAATACCACCTAGATGACAAAGAATAATTTTTGATTGATCCAGGACACACTTTGCTTTAATAATGTTTTTCTTTTACTTTCTAGGAAGCTGCTTATTGAAGAAAGGAAAGGGACACTTAAATAAAAAAGTTTCTTGCGAAGTTATTTCACACAGATGAATCGGTGCAATGGAGACCTTTTTGCTACTTCATCTACTGTCTAATGAGAAAAAGAAATCCCAGCTTTTAAATCCAATTGCACTTTAGCTGACCTACAGTTCTGTTCATACAGAGGTAGATGGGAAAAGGTAACAATTCTAACAATTCCCACCTGACCCAAAATTTCAGGACAGCAATAAATTTCAAAGCGTTTTCCTTCTGCAGGCTGAGTAGTATTTCTATGAAAGTGAGCAATAAATGCATTTCTGCTGATCTCTGCACTTCATTCTGATGAAAACAAGTGCAGGAATACACATGACCTGGGAATTCTGTGGTCTGGGAACCACGGGATCCAAAATGCTAAATTTCATTGTTACTGAGCTGGTGAAGTTCCCCACTCAGGAGCTCATGTTCCAACCAGAACCATCCCACCTTCTGCTTGAAAAAAACAAAACCCATCCCACAACCTGCTGATGAAAAAAAAATCACTCCAACAGAAAAGGTGTAGCAATGATCACATAAAAATACGTCTGGCCTACAGTGGGCATGCTGTGACTTAGATGGGGTCTTAAAGAGGAGGAGGAAGAATAATCGTGTTTGTTGAAGATGTAACATAATTCTGAAGAAATTGAAATTGTTGCCTCTGTATGTGGTAGGCTTAAACAATATTTAACTGGCTGTTATTTCACTTTGGAAATCTGTTCTGCTGTGTGTTCTGTTGAATTAGATCAAGAATAAATTTGGATGAAGATAAAGTGCCAGCTCCATCAGTGAGAGTGGATCAGAGATCACACTCGAGTCAGAGGAATAAAAAGAATGATTAAATGAGGTCTACGTGCGTTTTGTAGGATGTACGGCTGGAGGCTCTTTTATGTGAAACGACTTCAAAGCTACCTTGTAAGAGTACATTAAAAATAAAATAGCACCCAGAAAAGATATGAGAGGGCAGAATTTTAACCCTGAAAATTTCTGATTTTCTTGGTAAATTACAGATAACACTCATCAGCAGTACTTAAGCCACTTCTCCTCCACGAGCTCGACAGTGGCAGGCAGGAGTGTTGCGACAGTCCAACTCCTTTTAGCGGCACAGAGACAGCCTAGAAACAGTCAAGTGACAGGAAGATTGTCTAAAAGGCACAATGATTGTAGGGACAAATGTCTACATGCAGCAGCCCCCTACCACCCACACTGTAATAACGATAACCCTCAACACAGAGAAGACACCAAATTGTACTTTCTCATCTGCAACACTGACATTACAGACTGATATTTGTACATTTAAATGGTCCAGTGCCTCCTGTTGCTGCATCCAAGCTGGTATTACATGTGTGCATTGCTGGGAGAGAAGGTACTCTATCCTTTATAAAGCAAACACATCTGGTGTGCAAGCCTTCTTTTTATGGTGTCTGACTTTATCATGATGGCTGCACATTCATGAAACAAACAAAAAACACCAGTTAGGCTTTAGACTTGCAATGGGAGCCCTTGCTGAGATTTTTCAGCCAAGATGCTACGTCATTAACAGACGTTTAATATTGATTTCATGCCAAACTATTTGCTACACACCATATTTGTGGTTCCTTGGATGTTTCAAATCTTAGCTGTCTCAAATCTTTTCTCTCTTCACAACCTGCTCTTCCTTTACAGAGCTATAACCTCTTCAGGGATGTATCTGGAACAACTCTGGGTGAGGGGAGCAATGAGACCTTCTTTGCTCCCATCTCAGTGAAATGGAGCACTGCAAGCACCCTCTTCCCTTCCACCCTCCCGTGCCAACCTCCCCTGCACCATGCCCTTGGGGTTCCTTGGCTCTGTGCCCCGCTGATGGGGAAAGGAAGGTGCCAGAGTGTCTTAGGTTGCAATATGTAACCAAAAATGATGTATAGGGAACACGGCCAGAGCTGGGGAGTCTGCAGCCTCTCTGGGTAACCTGTGCCAGGGCCTCACCATCCTCACTGGGAGAATTTCTTCCCAATATCCTATCTAAACCTGCCCTCCTTCCCCTTATGGCCATTCCCTGCTGTCCTGTCACTCTGAAGGCCATTCCCTCTTTTCCTGTCACTTTGTTCAAAGTCCCTCTCCAGCTCTCTCAAAGCCCCTTTAGGTGCTGGAATGGACTCCAATGTCTCCCTGGAGCCTTCTCACAGCCAGGCTGAACAGCTCCAGCTCTCTCAGCCTGGCTCCAGAGCAGTTCCAGCCTTGCAAATGTCCATTGTGACACTGCAGGGCTTCCTGTAACCAAGGGTGCATTGTCACACTGTGGAACCAAGGAGACCCTTATGACACTGGGGTCCCCATGGAAACAAGGGGCCACTGTGACACTTTGGGGCCTCAAGGAACCGTAAGTGTCCTTTGCGATACTGCGGAACCAAGGAGCCATTGTGACACTCTGGGGCCCCATAGAAGCAATGGGACATCGTGACACTTCAGGCCCTCATGGAACCAAGGAGAGCAGTGTGGCACTCCAAGGGCTCATGGAATAAAGGAACCCTTGTGACACAGGGGAGGCCAAGGAAACCAAGTGGTCCATTGTGACATTGAGGGGCCTCCGAGAACCAAGGGGCCATTATGACACTTTTGGGTGTTATGAAAGCAAAGGGGATCCTTGTGGCACTGTGGGGTCTTGTGTAACCAAGGGTCTGTGTGGCACAGCAGGGCCTCATGGAACCAAGGCCATTTCAAAACTGCTGAGCCAAGTAGACCATTGGGACACTGTGGGGCCTGATTGAACTGATGAGAATATGGTGACACAGTGAGACTTTATGGAAACAAGGATCCATTGTGACACTTTGGGGTCTCCTTTAACCAGGAGTCCAATTGTGACACTGCAGAGCCAAGGAGATCATTGTGATCCTACAAGGTCTCATGGAAACAAGTGGCCATTGTGTCACTTTGGGGCCCCATTGGACCAAGGCCACCGTTGTGACACTGTAGGGCATCACGGAAGCAAAGGGCCCTTGTGACACTGCAGGGCCCCATGTGTAAGAGACAGTCCAAAGATCCCTCATCTGCCTCACGACCATCGTCAAGGACAGAGACTGAAACCCCTAAAAGGGACTTTAAAATCTCAGCACAGGAGTTCTGGCCTGGCTGAGGTGGGATGTTGACCAAGTGCTGCCTGCCAGTGTGTTTGATGGAAAAAACCCAGCACGCATTTCTATCGGAACATCAGAACCTGAGCAGAAACAATGGGCAAGTCACGGTGAAGAGACTGCGCCTGCTGACTTGTACTGGTTGACACTGTACCTGCTGACGGCTGACCTGTTCTGAGTTCTCAAAACGAACACACTGTAATGATTTCCCCCACCTGTCTGGCCAATTGCCTGTCGCTTCAGAGAGGACTATAAGGACCCCTGAGTTAACCACACACTTTGAGATCTCCCCACAGAAGAAGACGGATCTATTGGCCAGACCACGAGGATTTCGTCTCTCCGTTGGTAGCTATAACCCACCTCCTCTTTCTCTTTTCTCGCTATCCTCTATTTCCCTTCAAATCTCCACTATCGCATTTGTTGGCACTAAGTAAAGGTGCATTTTTGATTGAGTAAACTGAGTTGTCCCCTGCTGTGTCTTTCGCGCCTTGAGATCCTTAAAACAAACCATCAGCTTCCCCGCATATATTTGCGGACCCTGACATTAAATTGGCGTTATGGACAGGATCTTGATGGACAGAGGGGTTGCGGGTTTTATACAGTTTGTAAAAGGAGAAGGACCCTCGTCTCAGCCGCACCTAGCACACCACTTCGGTGAGCGCTGTTAGAAAGCAAGGGGGGCGAGGGAAAATTCCCACAAACTCTATAGACCCAGGCAAATAGCACTCCCTGTCATCAGGATTTCACAAAAAGATCTCATTGTGCAAAAGATGGGACTGTAGTTAGGTTTTTTTGTGTGTTTTGGGCTGCTTGGTGTAGTTGAGGAGACAAATATTTGTAACTAAGGTGAACCTCCCAGGCAGTTTTGGTCTCCTCGCCCATTCCAGGGAAGCGAAGGGAAACACAGTTGTAGCTGTGCTTTTGGTGTAACTTTAAGAATACCTCCCTGAGAGTGGTTTTGGTCCCTTCACAAAATGAGTGAAAAAGATAAGAATGCATTTTATGCTTTGTTAGCGAAACATGGCACCGGACCTTCTCCAGATGGAGAAAGGTGGGCACAGAATAATTGGTTTAAATTTGAAAACATAGTAACTAGAATATATTCTTTACAACATGATGCTAGATATAAACTGGGCAGAAATAAAACCATTCTTTGCTCAGTTTTGGGGGCCTGTCTCTCGGCAGCCATAGCAATCCGTTTTAAACGGGTAAGTGAAGAAAAAGCAGTAATAGAATCCCAATTAAATTTGGTAGAAGCTTTGCAAACACAATTAGAACAGGAAAGAAAGAATTATTTGCTGCAGACTTCCCTTGCAGAAGGGCGAAGTAAAAACTTAAAATCTGCAGATTCACCCACAGAAACAGAAAGAAAGGAGACATACAACATTAAACAAATATACTCTCAGAAAGAATTAGAACACATGCAAAATTGTGGGGAACACTGTTGCTCCAACTTGAGACCTCTCATCAAAACAGAATATAATTCTATAAATGAAGAGGATCATGATCCCCACATAACCACCAAAGAAATACCATACATGGCCACTGAATTAGCTAAATTAAAGAAAGAATACTCCCGCCTCCCAAGTGAATCAGAGACGGAGTATGTTTTTAGAGTCTCACTCACTGGGGGTGACCAAATTCAATTAAGTGAACAAGAAGCAAGTGGCTATTGGGGACATGGAGTTTTCTTAACAACAGGAAATACACGTGCTCCATGGTCCCTGACACAGCGTGCAGCTTACTGGGCAGGGGGGTTAAACCCCCTTGAGAGGGGCGACCCTCTGGCAATAGTCGGCACTCCAGACCAACTCCTAGAAAACATACACAAAGCTGCATGCTTGCAAATGATACATGAAAGGAAATTAATCTCTGGCTATGAGTCACCAATGCAACAGCCTGTCAAACCTGAGATCATGACCCCCCCAATTCGAGGTTTGCCAGAGTCTCTAAAACCAACAGCAATTCTTCTTCAATAAACAAGAGCATCTATCTCTCTGGTAGATAGACTTGAAAGATTTCTTGGCCATACAAGAGATCAAACTGGTTCCACTGACTCCACTGACTCCTCACCTTTTACAACTCCTAGCACACAATATAACAGCAGTCATAAACTTTGGACATGGAGTGAGGTAGCAGAGGAGTTAATAAGTTACAGTAGAAAATATGGACCAGTGAAGTACTCAGAGGACAAACAAGAAAAACCCAGAGGAGTCAGGCACATTGCCTCTCCTAATGAAAAATCAGAAAAGGGAAAACAAATTTCCAAGTGGCAGCAACGGTGGTGGCTAGGACTGAAAAGGGGAGTTCCACGAGAAGTAATGAATAAATTGCCATATGATAAATTGGCTAAAATAATTTCTAATTGGCTCTGTCCCAAACATATTGTATTGGAACCATCAAACCAACAACCCAGCGCACCTCCTGTCCGCAAAGACGACAGCCCATACTCCACTAACTTGGAAATCCAAGCAATTTTTGGACAAAGATCTGCAGAACTAAGGCCATCTGCAGGATTCAGAGAACCAGTGTCCCAAGAACAGCAGCAGGAGCCAGTGAAGAGAACATCGCTCAGTGTCACTCCAGGCACGGCTGATGCCGGGCACAGCTCAGCCTGTGGGGAGCTCCCATAGCTCCTGCCTTCTCCCTCCCTGCTGACAGCTCCCTCCCTCCAGCCCTCAGACCCTGCCCATCCCCCCTTATTCCCTCCCAGCTCATCCCTTTGCTTCGCCTTTCATTAATAAACACTTTGGCTTCTTCACTTTACCTGCGTCTCTGTGGAGCTGAAGCGGCGTAAAAACCTGAGCCCTGGCACACACAGGCCCCTGCTGCCGTCCTCTTCCGCGCCGTGTTTTGTGCAGAGACACAGAGGAGCGAGGCCGCGTCAGGCTGGAAAGGTGCCTGTGCTGAAGGTCCAGTTCCACAACACTGTGGAGTTTAAGGTCCTACTGAGCAGCCTGAAGCTCCTGGATTTTGGAAGAGCCAACCTGAGTATGCTCGGAACCCAGCTGTGAGGGATTCCATGGCAAGCATCTACAGAGAGCAAAGGAGCTTGGAATGCTGGAAGCTTTCAAGAATAGCTTCCTGAAAGCACAGCAGTGCTCCATCCCTGTGCAGGGTCAGGGAGAGGGCAGAAGCAGAGACCATCAGGCCTTAACAGGGAGCTTTGGGTGTGCCTAAGGGCAAGTGAAGCGGCAGCAACACGGTGGCCGAGACTCGGACACGTGACCGAGCCAATGACCCGAGCGCCGTCAGGCAGTGCTGGGATCCCGGCTGCGGTTCTGGTCCCCAGAGCTGAGGAATCGCAGCCCCTGCCTCAGAGCCTGTCAGAAAGCCAAGCAAGTGAGAGCAGAGGGAGGGCAGCCTTCCAGTCTCTCTTGGGCATGGCCACAAAGCAGCCCCTGCTTCTCCTTCCTCCGCCTGTGTTTGGGGTGTGCTGATGGCAGCGTCAGCCAGGCTGTGCTCTGTGTTCCAAAGGCTGTGGAGAGCGGGCACGAAAAGTGCTGCGTGCACAGCGGAGAGTCCTGGAAGGTGCTGGCAGGAGCGTCCTGCGGGAACAGGGCTCTGGTCTCTGGCCGGGAAGAGCCTGGTTTTGCTGCTGTGAGTGCAGGCAGGCGTCGAGGCAGGTGAAGAGGCAGCGGGCAGCTTGTGTTTGTAGAGGGCCTGGGGCTGCGTGTGCGAACCTCCACCTGGAATCACACTGGGGGAAATCCCAGCTAGAGCTGGAGCGCCTGTCCAGAAAGGACCAGAAGGAATTCAGCCTTGCCAGGGTTTCTTAAGAGTGTGTTGGTGTTCCCCAGGAAAGGTACACATTTGGGGAAATGCCTCTGGGGAAAGGGGGCTTGCTGTGGAAGGAAAGCGCTTTCCTAGAAGCTCCCGGTGCTGTTGGAGCAACTGTCCCCCTTTGGCTCTCTGTGGTCCTTTCAGTCCTTGAGGCCTGTTGCACTTGGCAGATGGACAAGGGAAGGGAGAAGGCTGTGAAGAGCAGGTTTGGAATCCACCCGGACCTGCGGAGACCAAGGTCAGCACCTGCAGCAGGGTGTGTTCCCCCCCGTTTGGACACAGGTGTGAGCAGGAGCATCTCTGTCCAGCTGCCAGCCCCAAAGCTGTCTTTGAGAGCTGTGAATTCAAAGGCCTTCACGCACACACCTCTCACATCTTACCTGTCTGCTGTGTTTCAACTCTTGGCAATATGCATTTGCCTCTTGCTTGCTGGAAGCTGCTGCGGCCCAGAGGGCCGGCACCGAGCTGGGCTTGTGTGGGCCAGGCGGCACGGAGAGTCTTGGCTGATCTTGGGGTGTCTGTGGCCTCAGAAAAGGCTTGGAAGGTTTTCCTCCCAAGGCGCCCTGCTCACTGGCTCTCCCTGTGCATCTTGGAGAGAACAAGGCAGGCATTTCTGGCAGCTGGGCATTAGCAGGCCTTCAAATGGGGGCGTGTTGAGGAGCAGGCCCAGCTGAGACACCCTGAGAGGAGCCCAGCGCTCCTTGCCCCTCTCCGCAGACACGTGAGCGTTGTCTCTTTTCGGGATGACCCCGGCTGTGTCAGGGGGTGCTGCTACGTGGACACGAGACAGCCGGTCCTGTCCTGCTGGGTCCCAGCAGTGCCTCGCAGCAGTCCTGCATCCCAGTCAGGATGCCGGCCAAGAGAGGTCCTGGAAGCTGAGGGAGCCGATTTGAAGCTTGCGCGGGTGCCTACAGGTCAAGGCCAAGGGCGTTCCCTCAGGATAGAGCAGTCCTGAGAGGTCTCTAGAATTCAAAGAAATCAGCAGACCAATGCATTGTCCACCAAAAGCTCTTTGATTGGCAGGAGGTTAGGGCTCTGCACCCCACCACAAGGCTTCTTTGCCACGTCCAAATTGCAGTGGGTTTCTGTAGGAATTCTATCAAAAATACCTTCCGTCTTTAGACTGCTGAGGTGATTCCATAGGCAGGGGCTTAGAAAGAAGCACATTGCATCAGAATCCTAGACTTGAAGCTAATGTCCACCTGCTGGCCAGGAGGAGTCTCAGCGCACCAAAGCAGCTCATCTTCCTCACCCCTTCCCTGCACAGGGCTGATTCTGTAGCCGCCCTTAGGTCTTCCCCAAGGCTATGTCTAAAGCTTTTTGTCAAGTCACTCTCTTGCCAAGTTAGGCTTCCAGGTTTTTCTTATGTGAACTGGTGCTAAGTACTTCTGGATATGTGTGCTAAGTACTCTTTCCTTCTGTCAATTGCCTGTGCTTCCTTACATCAAACAAAGGCCTTGTTTGGTTCCTAAATGTGCCTGATGCTGGCCCAAGTCTTTTGGCACTGCTTGCTTTCCTGTGGCATGCTCTATCTCCCCCGAGAGTAAAGAGGGAGCTGGAGAAGGAGCTTGCCAGGCTGCTCTCCATCCTTTACCAGCAGTCCTGCTTAAGCGGACAAGTCCGAGCTGAGCGCAAATGGAACAGCCGAGCACGGGAAGGGTGGGTGGGAAGGATGATCCAGGAACCGTAGGCCTGGCAGCCTGAGCTTGCTGCCGGGGAAGGCCTTGGAGCACATCCTCCTGAGTGCCATCCCATGGCACGTGCAGGGAACCAGGGGGTGGGAAAGCTCTGCGGAGGGATGGGGACAGCTGTGGGTCTTGGCAGGGCGTTGAGCTGGGGTTGGTGTTGCTGGGCGTGTTGGGGAAGGAGTCGTCTGGAAGAGGAGAGGTCTAGGCTGGAACTGGAGTCACTTTGAAGGCACCACCTGTGGTATGGCACAGCTTTGGTTATGGAGGACAGAAGGAATAGCTGAGACTTATCAAAAGCCTGATGTCTCTGTGGAAGTGAAGAAGGACTCGAGAAAAATGCAGAACACTTCCACAAGCCAAACACAGGTCCCAAATGGGAAAACAAACAAACAAAACCTTGTGACCTCCAGAAGGAGCCCATGCACCCTTGGGCTAGAGCGCTGCAGAAGCCAAGACATAGAGCTTCACTGAGCCAGATGCTCACCTAGAGCACCAGCCCTTTGGTGCCTCAACATGGCAGATCAAAGGCCATTTCCCAGCTGGCACTGGCTGGGGCAAATGCTAGGTCCTGGCAGGATTGCAGCACTCAGGATCTTTAGCCAGCAGCAGCAAGTGCTGGCTGGGCAGAAACTTGCACCTCTGCCTTGCACTAATGACAGCACCCTCCAGAATTGGCATTTACTATCTCAGGAAAATCTGACTCTGCTGTCACCACAGCTGTAGGGTTGTGGTAACTTTGCTCATTTTGCTCCTCTTTGGCCTCTTCTCCAGAAGAAGAGAGAGCCATCAGCACTGCAGGTGGCTGAGGAGCTACCACTAACTGTAGCAATGTATCTGCAGCAATGTATCTGCATAACTTGGAATACAAAGTGCTCAAGCCCAACTACCACCTAGAGATATTAGTTACAAGTAGCAGCTCTTTGGGAATATATCAAGGCCACAGAGACACAAACTGGTCTAAAAAGAAGAGGAGCCTGGGAAATTGAATACCAGGACAAGAAGAATGAGCTAGAGGCCATGAAGGCTCGGAATTATAGCCAATCAAATTGCCTAAGGGACGTGTGCTGAGCCAACAAAGCAGACGAACCAATCAAGAAAGGCATGAAGGTGTGAACAGTGGTCTTACAATCTATAATCATAGTGTAATGTAAATATGAAATGGCTTCTGCAGAAATCCTATCGGTTCTGTCGTTCAGAGGTACCGAGCTCCCACAAGTATCATTCAGATGTATTTGCTGGCAGCCAGAAATGAAAATTCAGGACTCAAGCTGTAGCTCTAAAGTGCAGGGAGATGCTCGAGGAGGCACTACCTTTGTTTTAGCAATTCAGCAAGCGAGCAAATCCTTCTGTGAAAGGAACCACTACCCTCCTTGCCTTCCTTCTGGCACCTGAGAAGGACAAAGACTGTCCGAAATGCAATTTGCAGGCTGCCACAAGTCTGTGCTTCTTGTGTCTTTTCAACACAGCTCTACCCAAAGCTGCAGCCACAGCTGACACCGGAGAGGAAAGCCCCTGAGAGCAGCAGAGTCTGTGTGGGCTGTTGGCATTTACCTCTCCTCCTGTGGCAGTGTTGAGTGCTTTACAAACCTCTCCAAAAGTCCAAGAAACAAAAGAGCCACAAAGAAAGGAGAAAGCATTTAGATCTTGGAGTGCAAGCCAGCCCAGACTGGAGATCTCTGCTGGAAATGCCTAAAACCTGCAGGATGCAGAAGGGCTCTGTCAGAAGGCAGATGAGGCATTTTGCTCTCAAGTGCATGGCCACTGGGCCTGAAGCATTGAGGATTACTGCCTCAGCTCAGAAGGAGAGTTTCTTCTTTCTTCTCGGGTTTCAGTCTCTAAATTATGCAGTTCTAATCCTGACCATGGAGTATTTCCTTCAGCAAACTCTTGGAAAGAAAGCTATGATAGGGGGTAGGTTTCTCTTTCAGGCAAGCAAGATTCTTCTCCCTCTGTACGTGTGGCCAGCTGATTATAGATATACAAAAATGCAGAGGAAATAAACACACCGCTGTCCCACACTTGAGAGACCAGGAGATCTACCAGGTCCTGTTGCCTACTGCAGGCAAGACCTTGGCAGTGTGACAATTTGACAATTTGACAATGCCTTCTGGCCACGCTTACAAATTCTGACTGGTACTGAGAGATGGGACAGTCTAGCCTCAGTGTCTGAACATTTTTGCAGCTTGCCTGACTTCAGACTTGATCGATATTCCACCAGGAAAACACCTGGCCCATGGTTTTGTGGTCGGACTCACCCGCTGCTGATATTTTTGACTTTGATGGATTTTCTCATGGGATTTTCCATGCTCACAATTGTCCCTGAGGAAAACAAAATTCCAGATGCTGACTTTCAAGCAGAGATCCCAGCTTCCAGGAGATACCTAAAAATGCAGCCCCCTTGCTGGGGCACTGAACCCTTTGTGGTCAGCTGGGTAACAGCAACAACAACAAGCAGACAGACAGACAGACAGCTCTGAAGCAGAAATGGCCAGCAGAGACTGATTTTCTCCAGAAGTTCCTCTGGGGAATCCTAAATGTCCCTGTGATATCAAACTGAGGAGGAACATTTGGTCCAGCTACGCTGCCACGTGCGCACAATACGCTATCCTCCAGACAACAAATACACAAGACGTACTCAGTAGCTCCAGGGAGTCCTCCTCGATCTGCTGTTGCTGAGCAGCAGCTGTGTCAGCGCAGGAGATGAACCGACTGCCCAGGATCACCGTCTCAGCTTGGGGAGCAAAGGCTCCTTGACACAATGCTCCTGCTGCAGCTGGTTTGGTGCAAGAGCCTGTGTAGATCTGGGAGAAGAAATGAGTTTGGTTCAGAAAGGTGGCTGGCAGAGATGACCCTGAGATGCCGTTCCAAATGCCAGCCCTTAGGAAGATGCTGTCAGCCTGCCACACGCAGGGCTCTTCAAATGGATTTTTTGCACATCCACTTCCCTTTGACTGGATGGCTCAAAGCCAGAGGCTGGTGTTACTGGAGTTCATGGCCAGATTCATCTTCCATTTTCAGGGATTTTCTGAAGGAGGACTGCCACAAGGACCATATTCCACTTCCTCCCTCTTTTCCCCCTCCAAGGGCTACAGACACACTTGCAGCTCCCTGTTCAAATGTTCTACCTCCTCCCACGGAGTGCTCTTGTCCTCCACCACGTTCAGGTCATGCTCAACTGGCAGCACTTCTGGTGGAGGCAGTTCCTGTGGCTCCCACTGATCCTGGGGCTCCTCCTCCTCAGTCATTTGCAGGAGGCCTTTGCAGGCTGCCTGGCCAGATGTCAACACTTCCACCTCGAGTCAAACAGAACAAAGCAGTCAGAGACTACAGCTCGTCCCTGTCAGCCAAGAGTCATCAGCTGTGAGCAAAGGGAAAGAAGAGATTTACAAGGGCTACAGACAGCTTGTTTCCATCCTCCGTCTTGGGCACCATGTTCCACTGTTAAAACACCACAGGATCAGGAAGGGCAGAGCCATGGGGGAGGGAAATGCACAGGGACTCCCCCTGGGAGGGACCTCAGGAGGTTTCCAGGCCAGGCCAAAGCACAGTCAGTGGAGAAAGGGACACAGGGAGGAGCTGTCTGTGTGCTCTGCCATGGCAGGATGA
Organism: Chamaea fasciata; assembly: GCF_029207755.1. Taxonomy (NCBI): domain Eukaryota; kingdom Metazoa; phylum Chordata; class Aves; order Passeriformes; family Sylviidae; genus Chamaea; species Chamaea fasciata. The sequence continues at coordinate 260,988 of NW_027094181.1, forward strand.
GATGCAGAGCTGCACAGACACCCAGACCATGTGGATCCCTGCAGGAGCTGATCTCACTCAGTGGCTCCCAGGCCGCTGCTGCTCTCTGGTTGCTCTGGTTTGATGTTCCCTGGTGGTCACACCCAGCCCCACACACACCAGTGCTGTGTGCACACACACCAGTCTCAACAGTGCCTGGGCCCCAAAGGACACAGGACCTGATGGTTTGTGGTCCCCACGCCAGTATCTGACACTTGGACATCCCTCAGTACCATGAGCAGAGAGAGCTCCCTTGTCCCAGAGAGTTCTTGGCAGCAAGGGGTTTAGGAAAATGGCACAGGCTGTGGGGATCAGCTGTAGGGCATGGCCAGGGATGGGCACTGACCATCACCTCTGAGCAAACCACCTTGATCCCCCATCCTTTCCCTTCCTGGGGCCCTTTCTTAGATACCCCATGGGAAATCTCGCACATTGCCCAAATGCCCTTTGTGGATTTCCATCGTAAATCTCAGACCTCAACGCAGAACCTCCCATGCTCAGATGACATCATGCTGGAAAGCTCTGCCATTGACCCCCTTGATGAGGCTTTCATGAGGAGGTGTCAGAACTTCCCTAAAATTAAATTTTTATCTTCTGGTTTTTTTAAAATTGGAATGGCCCTAAAATATCATGTGCTGCAGCCCCCTTGCTGTGAGAAGGCACAACTACCACTGCAACAGATGGTCAAAGCTCCAGATCTTGAACAGGTTTTGGGATGGGGCACTCACTTTTGTGGACAACCTGTTCCTGTCCTGTCAGCATAAACACAATATATTTCATTCTTATATCAAGTCTGAATTTATGCTTGACAATTTTAAAGGCTTTTCCCTTTCCACTGCCAATACAGGCTTGTAAAAACATGCCAATTTTTCTGGGATTATGACCATGATGTTTTAATCTGAAAAGACCTTGAAAAGACACAAAAATCTCCCAAGATATGATCTGGAGGCCACAAGCACAAAGCCCGTGAGACTAAGGGCCCTGGGCTCAGTGGTGTGAGTAGCCTGAGAGGGCCTGAAGGGGTGTTTCAGCGATGGTGGAGCTCTTCTTCATTGTGTGAAACTGCCTGAGGATGAAATAATGCCAAACAGATCTCCTGGGGAGTTCCAAACTGGACACAAGGAGAGAGGAATTTCTGTCCCAGGGCAGGGCTGTGGTGCAAAACATCCCCCAGAAAGAGTCTGGAGCAGCCCAAGGCTCTGTGTGGCCAGGCAGAGGCAGGCAGGACGCAGAGCTGTCAGCAAAGGAAGGGCCCAGCCAGGTGGGGCAGCCGGGGGATGACGACAGCCTGCAGGGACAGAGGCGCAGGGCACGGACACCGTAGCACAGCCTGGGCTGCACAGGGCACAGGGATGGGCAGCAGCTGCAAGGCCCTGACAGAGCCAACTCCTGCAGCACTTTGGCCATGGCTGCTGGGCCTGGGCCTGAGCCATGAGGAGGAGACAAGTGACCCTTGCAGGCCTGGGGCCTCATTGCCTCCTTGTCCCTGCTCAGCAGCCTGGCAGGGGCCGCCCCATGCTGCTGCCCTTGGCATTGCACATCCCCACATCCCAGTGGGCCGGGAAGAGCCCTGAGCACTGAGGGAGGGACAGGATGTGCCTTGGCAGGGGCTGGGGCTCGGGCCTTGGCCCTTGGCATTCCTGAAACACATGCAGGTTTGCTCAGCATCACAGACACCTTTGCCTTGTTTGTCCCCACCTGTCATCAGTGCCTGCGGTGTTCTGCTCTAACTGGAACCTGGGGACATTTTCTCAGTCGTGTCTGTCAGTGGGACCCATTAAAATTTCAAGAAACATTTGACTGTGAGTTTTGAGAAGTTTTTTGAACATACTCTTAGGGACTGAGTCTGATGTAAACAACACCAAATCCACAGGAGGATCATTAAAGTCCTTGTGCTTTTCCTGTGCTGCTCAGCTGGCCTGGGCTCTTGGAACAGAGGCAGCTCCTGGCAACCAAGAAAAGTTTCAAAAAGTCATTTCTCCTGAGGAGAAATCCACCTTCAGATGGGCCACCTTTGTTATTTGAAATGTAGACTCAAAGTTTTCAGTGGCATAACATACTTTTCTGTTCCTTTCTCATTAATTGTTAACCCTCTCTTTTTTGTTTGTTTTGGTTTAGTTTTGCTTTTAACAATAGAGAACATCATTCTCTTACATGGAATATTAGCTTTTGCATTAATGCCTGTTGGTATCAATGCCTATACAATTTTAACTTTTGAATACAATTCGTGTGTTTCACCAGCACACTAATAAACACATAGAACTGAACAATAGAACTAATCTGTCTTTAGCTCCCACTGCTGCTTCAGTAAATTGTCTTGCTCCTTTTTCAGTTTGTGTTGCTTTTTTCTCCTGCAATTTCAGTTCTTCCATCAGCTGAATCAACATCTCTGCTTGCTGTTTCTCTCCCTCTTGTCTTGTTCTTTCCAATGCTTCCCCTTGGGCAGTTCTGTAGTCATTTTCATGACATTTCTTCTCTTCAAGTTCGGTCACCTTCTTTTTGGTTTTTTTGCTTTATTTGGTCACTCCTAGCTTTTCTTACGCTCCGTTTGTGCAGCTCCAACTCTGCCTCTCAGAGCTCTGCCCCTGCTTCCAGCTACGCTGTGCCGCCACCAACACTGGCACGTGCCGCCCCAGGATCCGCAAACTGCGGTCGTACCTTGGGGTCGGTGTCTCATAAGTCACCCAGACTCTCAGGGCTGCCTACATTGCTTTTAGGCTCTCAGGTCCTCCTGGCTGCAACTTGTCTGGACTTTTAGGCTCTCAGGTCTGCCTGTTTTGCTCTCAGGTTCTCAGGTTCGCCTGCTCTGCTGGTCAGGCTCTTGATCAGCCTGGCTCAGCTCAGCTGGGCTCCACCATCTTACTGCTCTTAGGTCTGTAGTCGTCTGCCAGGATCACATCAGGGTCACCATTCATTGTCACCCAGTCCTCATAGGGGGCACCAGCTGACAGTGGAGTCACAACTGATGCCTGTGTCAGTCCCTCATTATCTAAAAACTCTCATACCTTTCTCTCTGTAGCCTACCCACGGACAGCTCCATGCAGCTTTCTGACTCCTTCTCTCTTCCTACTCTCTTCCTCCTCGCTTCCTTCTTCAGCACTGGATTACTCTTTCCTGCCTTTTGCATGATCACCTGACCCTTTCTGTCCATCAAACACCTGCTAGACCCTTCTTCCTCACAGCACAGCCTCCAACTGATTCTCAACCAGCTAACCCACTGTTTTATAACACTCATTCTCATTGGATGTAGCTGGGATCTATTAAGGGCAAGGCTGTTCCCACTCCTGGGAGATGGTACCGCTGCAATTGATCAGGGGCAAGATTGCCTTCAGCACTATCCCTATTCTCTTTACAATCCATCCTCCCACACCATGGAGAATCTGTGTACAGTACAGAACCTCATGGAACCAAGGGGCAATTGTGATGCTGCAGGGCCCCAAGGATCCAAGAACTTGGAACAGGACTGGCTGGCTTGGCCTCTGGTCTGACTGGTCCAGCTGACCTTGACATGTTGAGGGCTGCTTCTCATCTACCCCTGAAACCCTGGAGTTCTGTGCATTCCTGCCTGTAGGAAAGAAATCTCCTCCTCCAAGGCTTGATGGCCAAAACTGGGATTTTTCCCCTAAATTCAATTATATCCAAAGATTGCTCCCATATGTAACCTGCCAGGACAGACAGCTCTGGCTGGCCTTGGCCTCTTAGGGGCCATCTCTTATCTGCCTTCAAAACACTGGAGGGCTGTGCTTTTCTTTCTATGGAAAAAAACCCAAAAAACAACCCATCTTTCAAGTCCAGATGTCCATGGCCAAAACTGGGAACCTGCCTCCAAAACTCCTTCTATCCAAGGACAGCTCCCAGACAAAAGCTGCAAGGACAGTCTGGGTTCCCTTGGCTTCCTGAGGGCCAGCTCTCACCTGCCTTTGAAACACTGGGGCTCCCTACTTTCTTTCCTGTGGAAAAGAACTGCCCTTCCTGTCCTGACATCCATGGACAAAGCTGGGATTTGGCCTCCTGAACTCCATCTATCCAAGGATTGCTACCAGACAAAAGCTTCCATGACAAACAGGTCTTGCTGGTGTTGGCTTCTTTGGGGCTGCATCTAATCAGCCTTTGAAACACTGGGGCTCTGTCCATTCCTTTTTGTTTAGAAGAACTGTCATTCCAGTCCTGGCACCAATAGCTGAAATGGAATCCCACCTCCAAAACTCCACATATAATCAAGGGCTCCTTTCAGACAAAACTGCAAGGACAGACAGGTCTGGTTTGCTTTGGCCTCAGGTGAGTGCCTCTCATCTGCCTTCAAAACCCTGGGTTTCCTTTCTATAGAAAAGAACCGTACTTGTCCAGGTGCCCATGGCGTCAAGCACAAGGCCACAATCTAGGGATGAAGGAGCTCAGTGCTCATTGGAGTGGAGTCTGGGGACAGGGGATGAGAGCCCTGGGAGTGCTTGAAGGGTGGTTTCAGAGATGGTGGATCCTTTTGACATCATAGAGAACAGCCAGAGAAAGGAAAAAATAATGCCAAGGGCACCTGGGGGAGCCCAGACTGGGAACAAAAACGAAGGAATTTCCGTCCCAGGGCAGGGCTGTGGTGCAACACGTCCCCCCGAAGGAGTCTGGAGCAGCCCAAGGCTCAGTGTGGCCAGGCAGAGGCAGGCAGGACGCAGAGCTGTCAGCAAAGGAAGGGCCCAGCCAGGTGGGGCAGCCGGGGGATGACGACAGCCTGCAGGGACAGAGGCGCAGGGCACGGACACCGTAGCACAGCCTGGGCTGCACAGGGCACAGGGATGGGCAGCAGCTGCAAGGCCCTGACAGAGCCAACTCCTGCAGCACTTTGGCCATGGCTGCTGGGCCTGGGCCTGAGCCATGAGGAGGAGACAAGTGACCCTTGCAGGCCTGGGGCCTCATTGCCTCCTTGTCCCTGCTCAGCAGCCTGGCAGGGGCCGCCCCATGCTGCTGCCCTTGGCATTGCACATCCCCACATCCCAGTGGGCCGGGAAGAGCCCTGAGCACTGAGGGAGGGACAGGATGTGCCTTGGCAGGGGCTGGGGCTCGGGCATTGGCCCTTTGCATTTTTGGAACACATGCAGGTTTGCTCAGCATCACAGACACCTTTGCCTTGTTTGTCCCCACCTGTCATCACTGCCTGCAGTGATGGAACCTGGGGACACTTTCTCCATTTGGTCTCTCTGTGGGTCCCATTAAAATTCAAGAAACTTCAGTGTTTCAAGTTAACTGAGTACTTGAGAAGTTTTTTGTACACTCTCTCAGGGACAGAGTTGAATGTAAACACCAAATCCACGGGAGAGTCATTAAAGTCCTTGTGCTGTGTCTGTGCTGCTGAGCTGGGCTGGGCTCCTGCCACAGAGGCAGCTCCTTGCAACAAAGAAAACTTGAAGAAAGACATTTCTCCTGAGAAGAAATCCTCCTTCAGATGGGTCACCTTTGTTATTTGAAATGTAGACTCAGAGACAAAGTTTACAGCGGCATAACAGCCTTTTCTGTTCTTTTCTCACCAATTGTTAACACTCTATTTTTTGTTTGTTTTGGTTAATTTGCTTTTAACAGTAGAGAACATCATTCTGTTACATGGAACATTTGCTTTTAAACTTAGACCTATTGATATCTATGCCTATGGAAGCTACGCCTATGGAATATTAAGTTTTAAATACAATACGTATGTTTCACGAGCAAATAAACACGTTGAAGTGAACAATTGTGCCCCAGACTCTCCAGGATCCCTAACTGTTCCCTCAGCATCCATTTAGCACCCCCTCCCCCCACCAAAAGCATCCCTGGATCCCCTGAATGCTCCAACCAAACCGATTCCCGTTGGAGCGACTTCAGGGAATTCATCTCCAATCATCCCCCCTGGCCTCGGAGCCCCTCATAACACGGTTCTGCGCCTAAAATTCCTGCCATGCCCCGCGGCCTCAAGAGCCCGGTTACAGCTCCCCAAGCTCCCCCCAAGTGCTCCCGAACCGTACACGTTCCCCCCGAGGACCTCAAGTCACGGCTCGGACACAAAAGTGTCCCCCAAGCGCCTTCCCGGACCCCAAACGCCCCGTTCGAGCCACTTCCGGGACTACAGCTCCCAGCATGCTCCGCGGCGCACACAGAGCCCTATTCCAGCCGTGACTCCATCTCCCGTCATGCCCCGCGCCCCGCCGGCAGCCATTGGAGCCGCGCCTCGAACTCCCGTGATGCTCCGCGGCCCCGTTACACCGTGTTCTACCCGCGCCTACAACTCCCATCATCCCCCGCGCCCCAGAGAGTCCCCTCAGGGCCCCCAAGTGCCCGCCCGGACCCCGAATTATCCGACAGAATCCTTTAGTGCCCCGCCAAGGGCCCACGCGGCTCCCCCAAGTGTCCTCCAGACCCTTAAGTTCTCTAGAAATTCCTTCCCCAGCTCCAAAACATCCCCAAATGTGCCCCAGAAACGTCTCCGTGGACCCCAAAGTAGCCCCTTTTACCCTGTCTGAGAAAATGATGAACACAATTACAAAAGGACTAAAAACAGGACTAATTAGCATAAGAAAAGACAAATCAATAGACAATAGAGGTCAATGAATTAATGAAGGGAATTGTGTTACTTAGAACAAATGACCAATATTTTTTTAATTGTTAAAAATGTATACCTTTTTCAATATAAATATAAAATTAGGTATGTAAAGAACAGTAATAACATTATAAATCTGGAAAATATAATTATATTTTAAAAATAATTACATTTTATTTTTTTAAAAACATAATTTTTTTATGTTTTGGGATGTCAGTCCTTGGTGGGTGAGGTTAGATATGGTGAGGTTGGGGTGAGGAGCAGGTTGTCCAAACAAGGTCAGCCTGCAAGGGGCTCATTCTTCACCATGCCCAGACCTCCTAAGGAGACATTCAAATTAAGATCACTTGGGAAATGCTTCTGTCACTTCTTCAATGAACTGAAATATTAAAACTGTGCCCTTGATTTAAAAGAAAAAAAAAAAAAAACCAAAATCATGAGATGCACTTTGAAATCTCCCTCAACAGAACCCCAAACTGACTCCAAGCAGCTGCACAAGCCCTGGAGACTTGAAGGCAAATGAAGAGAAAGAGCTCGTGAAGGTATTCTGTATTTTCATGAGCCCCACACTGGATTTGGGGCTGAGTCCAGGACGCTTAGGCATGGAGAGAAGGTTGAAGAAGCTGCTCAAGGAGGCAGAAGCAAAACTCCAAGTCCCTTGGAGCATCCCTGGGCCCCACTGAGGGCAGGGAGTGCCAAAGGCTCCCCAGGGACTGCTGAGAGCAGATCCTTGAGGCCCGGATTGCAGGGAGCCGCAGGCTGTGAGCAGGGAACTGCAATGCTGAGCAAGGCCTGGGCTGGTTGGAGGCAGCAGAAAGGCCAAGCCCTGAGCCCAGGCCTGGCACAGCAGGGCCTGTCCCTCCCGGGTGGCTCGGGGCTGCTTGTGGGGCAGTGGGATGGGAGGGGCAGCAAGGACAAATGGCACAAAGCTGTGTGACACTCCCGATCCTCATGGCACTGCGGGCCAGTGTGACACAGCAGGGCCTCATGGAAACGAGGCCGTAATGAGCCTGCGGGGCTGTAACACCCCAGAACACTGAAATAATGGGGGCACCCAAAGGTTCTCTTACTCGAGTTTGGTGCACAAGGAGAAATGCCAACCAGATAGTCTCAGGATGAACAGATGCACAGAATATTCTTATTTGCAAGGAACAGTCAAGGATCATAAGTCCAATTCTGAAGTTAATGGCCCATAGAGGGACTGAACCCTAAACCTCAGTGATATTAGCACCATACTTTAACCAACTGAGCTAAGAGGTCAAAGCAACACACAGCTCTACTGGCAAAATAGAGAAAATCAAGGAACTTGGAAAACCATTTAATAAAACATCCAACTCAAAATAAAACTCTTATCATAGCAGTAGCTTCATTGACTTAGCCCATTTGACCTGGAAACCTTTACAGAATTACAGAATGACAAAATGACCAAATTGGAAGAGACCTCCAAGATCATTGAGTTCAACCCATGTCCCAACACCTCACCTAAGCCATGGCACCTAGTGCCACATCCAGTCTTTTTTAAAACACATCCAGAGATGGTGATGCCACCACCTCTCCAGTCAGATCATTCCAGAACTTTATCACCCTTTCCATAAAAATCTTTTTCCTAATTTCCAACCTATATTTCCCTTTGTGCAGCCTTAAGACTCTGTCCTCTCATTCTCTCAGTGGCCGCCTGGAGAAAGAGACCAAGCCCCACCTGACTACAAACACCTTTCAGGGAGTTGTAGAGAGTGATAAGGTCATTTCTGACTCTCCTTTTCTCCAGGCTAAACAACCCCAGCTCCCTCAGTCGTACCTCACAGGAGTTGTGTTCCAAGCCCCTCACCAGCCTTGTTGCCTCCTCTGGACACGTTCAAGCATCTCAACGTCCTTCCTAAACTGAGGGCCCAGAACTGGACACAGCACTCGAGGTGTGGCCTCACCAGTGCCAAGTACAGGAGAAGAATGACCTCCCTGCTCCTGCTGGCCACACCATTCCTGATCCAGGCCAGGTGCCATTGGCCTTCTTGGCCACCTGGGCACACTGCTGCCTCATGTTCAGTTGGCTGTCGACCAGAACCCCCAGGGCCCTTTCTGCCTGGGCACTGTCCAGCCACACCATCCCCAGCCTAGAGCACTGCAGGGGTTATTGTGGCCAAAATGCAGGACTCAGCACTTGGACTTAACAAACTTCACCTTGTTGCACTCTGCCCACCCATCCAACTGTTCCAGGTCTCTCTGCAGAGCCCTCCTACCTGCCAACAGATCGACAAATGTTCCCAGCTTAGTGTCATCTAAAAATTTACTAATAAGAGATTCAATAGCCCCATCCATGTCGTCAATACAAATGTTGAACAGAGCTGGCCCCAGCACAGACCCCTGAGGAACACCCCTGGTGACTGGCTGCCAGCTGGATGCAGCACCCTTCCCCACCACTCTCTGGGCCCGGCCATGCAGCCAGTTGTTAACCCAGCAAAGAGTGCTCCTGTTCAAGCCGTGGGCTGCCAGCTTTTCCAGGAGCGTGCTGTGGGAGACAGTGCCTAAGGCCTTGCTGAAGTCCCAACAGACAACATCCACAGCCTTTCCCACATCCACCACACAAGTCACCTGGCCATAAAAGGAGACATAAAAACTGGTCAAACATGACCTACCCCTCCTAAACCCGTGCTGGCTGGCTCTGATACCCTGTCCATGAAACAATATAAACTGCTCCATGACCTTTACCAGGTACTGAGGTCAGGCTAACTGGCCTATAATTACCAGGATCCTCCTTCCCACCCTTCTTGTGAATGGGTGTCACATTGCCCAGCTTCCAGTCATCTGGAATCTCACCAGTGGGCCAGGACTGTTGGTAAATGATGGAGAGCGGCTTCACAAGCTCATCTGCCAGCTCCCTCATCACCCTGGGGTGGATCCCACCTGGGCCCATAGATCTATGAACATCCAAGCAGCTCAGCAGTTCTCTGACTGCCTCCTCCTGGACACTAAGTTCCCTCCCACATCCAGTACAGAACAAAGGTTGGCCTTCCTATTGCAGTTAATATATTTGAAAAACTTTTTTTAATATCCTGTACAAAATTGCCAAATTAAGTTTGAATTGAGCTTTGGACTCCCAAACACTTTTCCTACATGCTCTAGCAATCCCCTTAAATACTCCTTGACCTGACCCTCCTTCCAAAGATGATACATCCTCTTTTTATTCCTAAGTTCCTTCAAAACCTCCTTGCCCATCCAGGCTGGACGTTTGCCTCGTCAGCTCATCTTTTGGCACACAGGGAAAGCCTGTTCCTCTGCCCTCAAGATCTCTGCTTTGAAGCACGCCCACCTTCCCTGGACTCCTTTGTTTTTAAGGGCTGCTTCCCTAGCAACTCCCTGAATAAGTCTCGTAAATAGGCCAAAGTCTGCTGATTGGAAGTCCAGTGTAAAAGTCTTCTTGATGTTCTTCCTGATTTCACCAAATATCGAGAACTCTATAATTTCATCATCACTGTGTCCCAAGGAGCCTCCAACCACCACATCTCCCACCAGCCCTTCTCTATTTGCAAACAACAGGTCGAACATAGGCCCTCCCCTGGTGGGGCTCACTCACCAGCTGCAACAAAAAGTTGTCCTCCATACACTCCAAAACCTTCCTGGACTGCCTCTTTCCTGCTATATTAAGTTCCCAGCAGATATCTGGCAGCTTAAAGTCACCTACAAGAACAAGGGCTGGTGATCCTGAAACATTCTCCAGCTGCTTTTAGATTAAGTTGTCCACCTCTTCTTCCTGGCTGGGTGGATGATAACAGACTCCCAGCAGGTTCCCCTGGTACCCCGTCCTGTTTTCTTAGGGTACAACGGTAACAATGAAAACCTTACCAAGGGCACAACTCCCAAGTCCACAAGGAAAAGAACAGACAAGCTGTCAAGTTCTTCAAATATTTGTCCTGCTTTGCTGCAAGACTCCTACTGCACACACAGTGTGGAAAGCCAAGGGAAGCTGCAGTTGGTGGCACGTCTTGTGACAGAAGCTGCACCTCGTTCTCCAGGAAGTGTTCTTGGAAAGAGCAGACGGGACTGTGGAGAAGATTCTGGGAAAACTGAAAGAGCATTTAAGAAATGAAATGAAAATGTATAGAACCAATACTAAGATGTCCTTGTCAAATGATTTTGATGCTCCCCTTTTCCATCTTGCACTACTTCTCCATCCCATGAACTACAAATAGATCTCACCTCTAAGATCCATGATTTGGCAAGTTTGAGATGCTGTAAAATACCATGAGCTACACACAATTTGCCTTCCCCTGTTTTTCTTGGAAAGCAATGCTGGAGACACAAGTGCAGTGCTTGGGCCAGGTACAAATTCTGCATTCAGGGAACGTGCTCTGACAGTGTCTGACCCTCAGCAGGGACAATGCACAGCAGCAACCAAGGGGAATGCTCTGCCACAGTGCAGGAGTCAAGACTCTGTGTCTTGGCTCCTGTGGGCAAAGTTCCCGTGTTTGGACAGGCTCGGGGCTGCCCCCGGGGAGCGCGGGGCTCGGCGTGGGGCTGAGCGGGCAACGGACAAACGGACCTGGGGAAAAACGGCCCCGGGGCTTCAGTTGCTACAGCAGCAGCGGCAGCAGCGGCAGCAGCGGCAGCAGCAGCGGCAGCAGCAGCAGAAAAAGGACTTTTCTAGACTTCCTCCTGCTTTTCCTCTCCCTCTCCCGCAGGCCCGCACCCTCTCCCTTAGTCCCGCACCCTCTCCCGATCTCCCTGTCCCGGTGTCCCCATCCTCTCGCAGTCTCCCTCTCCCCTGCAGGGCCGGGCCATGCCCCCGGCCCGCCCCCGGCCCCGGGTGGGGCTGCCCCGTCCCCGCCCCCGGCCCCGGGCCTCCCGCCGCGGTCTCGCCTCCGCCGGGCTCTGGCTGTCCTGGCGATGGCGGTGGCGGACGAGGATCAGTGCCTGGGGCTTCAGCGGCATCGCCGCCCATTGCCTTCGCCTGTGCCGAGCCCGGCCCCGGCCCCGGCCCCGGCCCCGGCCCCGGCCCCATCCCCGGCCCCGGCCCCGGCCCCTCCCGGGCCCCGCGGAGGACACAGGTGGCGCGGCCGCTCCCGCGGCCTCCGCCGCGGCTTCCCCGGCCCGAGCTCCGCCGCTCGGCAGCGTGGCCGCCGGCCCCGAGCTGCCGCTGTCGCGTTGCCAGGAGCGAACGCCTGGGGATTCCCGGCCCGGGGCGGTTGAGGGGCGCTCGGGGGCTGTTGCTGGCCCCGGGCCGAGCACTGACAGCCACGTCTCGCCGGCAGGGAAGGCGCAGCAGGGCCTCCAGGAGCAGTACCGGCTGGGTTCGCTGCTGGGGCGCGGCGGCTTCGGAAGAGTCTTCGCAGGGACGCGGCTCTCGGACGGCGCACCGGTGAGCGGCGGGGCTGGCGGCGGGCGCAGGAGGAGGAGGAGGAGGGCGGAGGAGGAAGAGCATGGGGCTGGGCAGCGTGGGCAGCGTGGGCAGCGAGCTCAGGCCGCTGCTCCCCTTGGCTTGCAGGTGGCCATCAAAAGGGTGCCACGGAACCGCGTCCGGCACTGGGGAGAGCTGGTGAGTGAGCGGGGGCCAGCGGGAGAAGCCGGGGCGTGCCGGGCGGGGACGAGCCGAGGCCCGGCAGGGTGGAAGCCGCCAGGACGCCTCGAGGGAGAGCGGGCGTGGGGCCAGCGGAGGGTGCAGAACATCCCAGGCTGGGTGAGGTCTTCCCCACCCCTGGCACGGCCTCAGCCCCACTGACGGCATCGTGGTCATCCCACAGCCCAACGGCACCAGCGCACCGCTGGAGATCGTGCTGCTGGACAGGGTCTCCACTGGCTTCCCTGGTGTCGTCCAGCTGCTGGACTGGCTTGAGCTCCCCAGTGAAATCGTGATGGTGCTGGAGCGCCCGCAGCGGTGTCAGGACCTCCAGCATTTCATTCGGGCACGGAGGTTCCTGTCCGAGGAGGTGGCGCGGGAGCTGTTCCGCCAGGTGCTGGAGGCCGTGCGGCACTGCACCAGCTGCGGGGTCCTGCACAGAGACATCAAACCAGAGAACATCCTGGTTGACCTGGCCACCGGGCAGGCCAAATTGATCGATTTTGGCTGTGGCACCTACCTTCAAGACACGGCATACACACAGTTTGCAGGTGAGCCCACGCAAGGATGTGCTCCCAGCTCCTGACATCTCATGGCCCAACATCTCACAGCCCAACCTGGGTGTGGCAGTGGGGATTCTCCCTTTTGCTCCCACTCATGGCACTGAGACTTCAGCTGAGTTGCTTTTGAGCAGGGGTGGGTTGGGGCCCAGCTTCCAGCCCTGCTGGCAGCCTTTGCCAGCCACTCTGCCCAGGACTGGGGCTGGGGCAGCCAGCCCGACAGAAACACCCGTGGGTGGGGCTATCAGAGAGCGTGGAGTCAGAACCTGTGCACCAGCCAGTTTGGTGTGCAGGTGAGAAAGGGCTTGGACTGCTCCTCTGGCCTTCTTTGTCTTGTGTTCATAATGTTATTTGGGGCAATGCAGGCAGGGAGAAGGAAGGCATGGTTTTCCTCCTGCTCTGAGTGGGTTTTTTCTTGTTCTGGTCAGGCCTTTCCAGGGCTTCTGCTGCCCTTTTCCTACACCAGTGGTTTCTTTTCCAATGCCCGTTTTTCACACAAGGCCCAGGTCCTGGTGGGAGGGCAGCGGGTCACACCATGTGCCACTGGGGCAGTCCCCACATGCCCAGGGATGCTGGGGCCAGGCTCTGGGAGCAGCAGCATCCCCCTGATGAACTCCATCTGTATTCCACAGGAACACCAGCATACAGACCCCCAGAATGGACCGACTTTGGCTGGTACTACGGCGAGCCAGCTACCATCTGGTCCCTGGGCATGCTCCTGCACCAGATGGTCTGCGGGCAGCACCCTTTCAGGAGCGGCTGGAACATCAGCTGGGGCCAGCTCCCGCTGCCACAACGGCTCTCTCAAGGTGGATCCTCATCTCTGGGCACGGGGGGAATACCAGTGCTGGGAGACAGCAGTTGGCTCGTGAGCATCCTGCTCTGGCAGCTGCTGAGGAGGTGGCACATGTCCTGCTCTCCTGCTCTCCTCCAAAACAGGGAATTGATGGGAAAGTTTAGGCCCAGCTCTGAGCACATCCAGCATGGCCTGGGCATGGGAATATGGGGCAAAGCAGCCAGGGGCCTTCTCCAACTGACTGGCAGTTTCTGGTTTCTCTTCCCAGAGTGCAAGGATCTCATCAGGTGCTGTTTAGCCGTGGATGACATGGAAAGGCCTTCATTAGAAGACCTTTTTGGTGATCCTTGGATGCAGGAGATTCATCTGGAGTAGAAGAAGGGAGAGAGCCAGAGGCTCATTTTGATGCAGGGCCCTGGTAAGTTCCAGCTGCACACATGCCTTGACAATCAGAAGCAAAGAAACCCAGACTTTTTGTGCTGCCTGTGTCACTGCACAGGGGTCATCAGGTGGGCACAGGCAGCCCTTGTGCTGGAGCTGAGCTGCTCTGCCCACCACTGGTGGCTGCCGTGCGAGTTGTTTTGGCATGTGCTGGTTCAGTGACAGCTGGGGCCCTGGGCAGAACACTGACAGCCTGGTCTCACCCCCAGGGAAGGAGAAGGAGCCCCTGGAGAAGCTGGACCAGGTGGGGCTGCTGCTGCTGGAGACAGTGAGGACGACAACAAGGATGACAACCTCTTCCTGAACCTGGCCACCAGCAATTGAAGGTGATGAACTTCAATTCTGGCACCTTCTTCAAAGTCAGGCTCCACAGCCAATTTGCAGATGAGTTCGCACACAGGGGGATGCTCCCAGATTTGGGCATTGCACAGCCTGGCCAGGAACCAAAGGTTCCCCCCTTTCCTGGGGCTGATGCAACTGATTGTTCAGTGGGCTGCCAAGCTGCTTTTTGGCAGGGCTGGGGGCACAGGCTGGGGTGGTTCTGAAATGGGAGTCGGCTCCTGGCCCTGCCAACAGCCGCCACCCCCCACCATGCCCTGGGCTGGGCCTGGGGCAGCCAGCCCGACACAAACCAACCCCCAAGGTGGGAGCAGAGGTGGGATTCCAGAACCTGTGCTCGGCTGCTTTGCTTTGCCGGCAAGGAAGGGCTTGGGCTGCTCCACTCCCTTTGTTTTCTTTGGGATCACCATTATTTTGGGGGGCAGTGTAGAGGGGGAAGAGTGAAAGCATGGGCTTCCCTCAGTGGTGGGTGGGTTTTTCCCTAGCATGCAGGGCATGGGGGCTTCCTCAACCTCTGACAGAGATAGGATCTTTTACCTTTTCCCTTTTCTCCCTTTCTTGTCTGTAATCTCTTTTTGTTAATTTGATGTTTGTTTTTCTAAAGGAAGCCTTCTAGGTGGTGTCCAGTCTTGACTGGGAAGTGCTTGGGACCAGCTGTGGAGTGGATGAAGGAGAAGGCTGAGGATGTGGTTTGGGAGCAGCTTTTCTTCTCGCGGCGGATGGCGTGAGGTGTGTCCCCGTCTTGTTGGCACGGGTGGGATAAGAGCTTTTGGGAGATGGCAGCCAGCACAGGAGCATCCTGCTCTGGGCAGCTGCTGGGGAGGTGGATCTGGCCTGGCTGGCTGCAGGCTGGGCACGTGTCCTGCCCTCCTGCTCTGCTGCCAAAGGCAGCAATGATGGGCAGCTTTGGGCCCCGCTCTGAGCACGCCCAGCATGGCCTGGGCACCGCGGGCGGCTGGGACAAGGGCACAGGAGCCTTCAGCTGACGGGCGGTTTCTGGTTTCTGTCCTTGCAGCCGGGCTCTGCGGATGCTGAGGCTGCTCTGGGCTCTGCCCGGGCTCTGCTGGAGCTCAGCACCGGGCCGGGATCAGCCAAAGAAGAAACGGTGTGACCTGCAGCAGACTTGCCTTGAGCATTTCGGCAATGCAGCTCAAGTTTGCAGAGGGTGCATCTCCAAGGGAAAACATGACACCCCCCAAAATAAACTTGTTTAATACCTTCTGAAATGAAATCAATCTGGGGTGACGCCAAATGACATTTTTCAGCTTGCTCAAGCTGTAGCTCAGGCCTTCTCTGAACAGTTCTGTCCCCCACCTGCATTTTCCTTCACAACTGCTCCCTATTTTCCCGCAGTGAGTTCCCAGCTGATTGCAGTCTCCATCACACTATTGCCATCCTTGGTGCCCGTCACCATGAGGAAGACCAAGCCCCAGGCTTAGGGACTCATCCTGTCACTGGCTGAGGGGCAGCAATGCCTCAGAGGTCTGGTGGCATTTTAGTGTCATTCAGAGCTGCTCTCTTGCCCTCAGCTCTCCTCACTGCTGAGTTCCCACTCCCTTTTCCTCATCCTTCCAGCAGGATGAGCTCTGTGAAGTCCCATGAGCCACTCCACTCTTCCCAGCCCACCCACCCACCTCAGTTAGGCTGAAGCTGAAGCTTCTTTGTCTCCTCTGGCACACCAGTGCAGTCCCCTCTGCGGGGAGCCCAGAGCACAGCACACAGCAGTGCAGTCCGGGCTGGACCAGCTGCCCTCCACCCCTGGCTTGGCTGTTTGTGGCAGCCAAATGCTCCCTGTTTGCAGCTGTCCCTGCAGGATGGCCCCAGGGCAGAGCCCAGCCGGGCTCCCACTGCATCCCCTGGAGCCTGGGGCAGACAGTGGTGCCAGAGCTGAGGTTCATGGGGAGCAGCCAGAGCTGTGGCTTGCAGTCAGTGTTTGCAAGTGTTGTGTTCTCATCTCCTGCAGCTCGTGGGGAAAACAACGAGTGTTGCCAGGCCAGCAGTGCCCCTCTGTGCAGGGACAAGGCTGAAGGGCTTTCCCATTCCAGAGGAGCCGGCACTGAGCCTTGGCAGGGCCTGGCAGGGCTGGAGCCGGGTCTCGCCTGCTGTGTGGGACTCGCTGCTCACCAACTGTCCCCCACCCGCCGCGCTCCGTCCTACAGGGACAGAAGGGTCTGTGTGTGCCAGGGGCTCTGGGATGTCTCTGTACCCATGGACAGAAGGGTCTGTGTGTGCCAGGGGCTCTGGGATGTCTCTGAATCCATGGACAGAAGGGTCTGTGTGTGCCAGGGGCTCTGGGATGTCTCTGTACCCATGGACAGAAGGGTCTGTGTGTGCCAGGGGCTCTGGGATGTCTCTGTACCCATGGACAGAAGGGTCTGTGTGTGCCAGGGGCTCTGGGATGTCTCTGTACCCATGGACAGAAGGGTCTGTGTGTGCCAGGGGCTCTGGGATGTCTCTGAATCCATGGACAGAAGGGTCTGTGTGTGCCAGGGGCTCTGGGATGTCTCTGTACCCATGGACAGAAGGGTCTGTGTGTGCCAGGGGCTCTGGGATGTCTCTGTACCCATGGACAGAAGGGTCTGTGTGTGCCAGGGGCTCTGGGATGTCTCTGAATCCATGGACAGAAGGGTCTGTGTGTGCCAGGGGCTCTGGGATGTCTCTGTACCCATGGACAGAAGGGTCTGTGTGTGCCAGGGGCTCTGGGATGTCTCTGTACCCATGGACAGAAGGGTCTGTGTGTGCCAGGGGCTCTGGGATGTCTCTGTACCCATGGACAGAAGGGTCTGTGTGTGCCAGGGGCTCTGGGATGTCTCTGAATCCATGGACAGAAGGGTCTGTGTGTGCCAGGGGCTCTGGGATGTCTCTGTACCCATGGACAGAAGGGTCTGTGTGTGCCAGGGGCTCTGGGATGTCTCTGTACCCATGGACAGAAGGGTCTGTGTGTGCCAGGGGCTCTGGGATGTCTCTGTATCCATGGACAGAAGGGTCTGTGTGTGCCAGGGGCTCTGGGATGTCTCTGTACCCATGGACAGAAGGGTCTGTGTGTGCCAGGGGCTCTGGGATGTCTCTGTACCCATGGACAGAAGGGTCTGTGTGTGCCAGGGGCTCTGGGATGTCTCTGTACCCATGGACAGAAGGGTCTATCTATACAAGGGTTTCCATAACATCTTTGTTCCCTTGGGTATGGAATGAACACAGAGTGAAGGTGTCAGTCATGTTGCTTGTGCACTCCTTCCTTTCCATACAAGACACATCTATGCACACCCCCAAGTATAGATATTTTAAAAGGATAGGGATGGATAGAGATTTCCTACAGAGCTCTAACTTTGACATAACTCACTTGTAAGGCAGTGGCCAGGGGATTTTTTTCCCAGCTCTGTGAGGTTCGGTGTCCAAGAGTTGAGGGGAGCAGAATTCAGAAGCAGTTTCAGGATTTCTAGGCAGGAAATGGAATTGACAACTATCAGTGTAACTCACCCTGTTCATCGGGATGGGCTGCTGGTTCCTTAGGAATATGGTTGTTGTGCAGAGCAGGTGCTGCAACCCTGAGGGCTCTTGGCCAGGCCAGGGGATCTCCCACCTGCCAAGGGCAGCTCTCAGCCTGCCTGGAGATCCTCATGGACCGTGGGGTGAAGTTGGAGGTGGAAGGAGTGACCCCAGCAGGGCAGACTCCTCCTGCTGTGGAAAGGGTGCTGCATGGCCAGGACTGCTCTCAGCTTTGTCCTAAAGGAAAGGGAAAGGGCTGCCAGCTTTGTCTGTGTCACTGAGACTCCTGCACTGTCACCCTGGGCATCAGCAGATCTGTCTCAGATCTCCCTCAGAAAGTGCCTCCTCGCCCTCCTCTACCTACAGACAGCAGCAGCAGCACCTTGGCTTGCAGCATCTCGTTGGTCTGAGCTGCCCTTAAGGCCCTGCTGCCAGGGAGATGCCCCTGGGCAGTGGCCTGGGCTGGGAGGGGTGTGCAGGGCAGAGCTCAGCCCCCAGGGCTGGGCTGGGCTCTGGGAGCACTGGCAGGGACAAGGCTTGGATAGAGAGAAACAGCTCCCAGTAGGCACAACTCCAGGTAGTAGAGAGCAAGACAAGCCCTGGATATCCCTTCCTATACAACAACACAGAAAAAAAAAAAAATGGGAGAGAAAAGTGTAGGGAAATTAATTTTGAAATTGCAGCTTACAGATAGTCCACTTTATTTTTCAAGAAAGGTGTAAGTCCAATCACCGTGAAGTAGAGGGAAGTGTAATGAGCAAAGGGTACCTGTGCAGGACCAGCTGGTCTGATTGCACTGGGGCACAGGCTCTGTTTTCCCTCTGGGCTCCCCAGTGTTCAGGCTGAGAGCAATGCTGAAGATGTGGCAGTAACTAAGCAGCACAAAAATTAACTCAAAAATAAAACTTTACTGAATTTTCTGCAAAACAACAGATATACTTTTTAGGGAATTCCTAATAAAATAGGATTGAATCAAGGAAATCTGTCACAGCTTCTCAATGTCTTCTTTCAACAGTCCACCATGCCCAGGGTGAAGAAATGTCCAACAGCCGCTCCATCAGCCACTTCCTCCTGCTGGCACTGGCAGACACGCGGCAGCTGCAGCTCCTGCACTTCTGCCTCTTCCTGGGCATCTCCCTGGCTGCCCTCCTAGGCAACGGCCTCGTCATCAGCGCCGTAGCCTGCGGCCACTGAAACATTAATTTTGAAGAATTAAAGATTTTAGTTAAACCAGATACTGCTATAGTAAGACAGATAGACTTCCCTTTTGATAAGCAGAAGCCGGATTTAAGGAACTGATAAATCATGAGGCCTGTCAACTTATGTTTGTGTATTCTGACTAATCAATAGGCTTCAAGAAGGACAATGAATTCATAAATCAAATACTCCTGGGAAAACAGGATTCAGTTGTCACACAACACTAAAAGGTTAAAATGTCAAAGCGAAGAAGACTCACTTACTTCATCATTTTGAGACCCTGCCCCATAAAAAAGACCACCGACCCATTTCAAAGAACAAACCACACATGCTTAATAGCTTTTGGCTAATTACCATACGAAGTGGGGAATGGGATGTACTAAAGTCATGAATACACATTTGTGTTTAGGGTATTCGATACTTCTGTACATAAAAAGACCCTGTGATCTTCTGTAGGTGCGCGTGTGTTTGGGAGCTATCCCGCACGCTGCCCGGCGTCGTAATTAAGCATACACTTTCTAACTTTAAACTGTTAGAGAGTCTTTTGGATATCGGCATTGGGGCGATATTCATATTTTTTTAATAATTCATTTTGGCGAGCCAGCCAGGAGACGCTCTCTCTCGCCGAGGGGGCCATCGGCGTCTAGGACCCTTTTGGGCGCCCCCCAGGATTTTCTGGGTAGAGGGCTCCTGTGACCCCCCTGACACCCCCGGAGACAGACCAGAGCCTGCTGGAACTACGGACAAAAAGGTATGTTTAAAAAAGATAAAATAAAGAACAAATACTGAAGACAGGTACCTTTGAATAGAGGCAGCTTGTAAGTCATAAGAGACGTCTTATGCAAAGCAGAGGCCTGAACGAGTTTTGGAAAAACTCCGCAGAGTATTGTAGATGGTTGTTTTGTTTCCAGGTAAAGAACCTGGTAGTTGGTGGCTGCATCCCGAGTGGAGGGGCAGCAACGGCGACAGCAGAGCCACCGGTCTTGGGTCTTGTTGGTTTTAAAGCAGTACTAGCTCCGGTTTCGGCTTGTAGTTTAAAGGTGCACCTTGGTAATGCATAATCTGAGGGGCTAGTGCATAATGCATGGTAATGCATAATCTGAGTTTTGAGATGCAAAGGGTCCCGTCTTGAGTCGTGGTCCCGTGCACTGGATGTGTGTGTGTGTATTGCGGGCAGATCTGTGTCTGTTTGGTGATCCCGAGGTTTTGTGATTGTGGATCAATTTTGTACCGTTTGTGTTGCGGTTTGTGAAAGCTTGTGAAATAGTCGTTTCGGTTTGTGTAATTTTGGAATGTGCTACTAATCTCTGTAAGTGTTTTTGGAACACGTAAGAGATTTTAACACCCCCGCTGATTGGCAGAGGGATACCTCTGTCTGAGAAGGTGGAGGGATTTGGGAAGGCTGTGGCGTTTCAGGGAAGGCTGTGTGCTAGCTTTGATTGTTTAACTGATAGTGTGACTTCAATCAGTTTGTCGTTCAGTGGAAAAGCACCGTGAGTGAATAAGCTGTTTACTGTTTGTAGAGAGAGAAAAAAAAAAAAAAAAAAAAAAAAAAAAAAAAAAAAAAAAAAAAGAGAAAAAAAAAATAAAGAAAAAGAAAAAGAAAAGAAAAGGGAACAAAACAGGCAAGGAGGTTTATTTCCGTCTCTTTGCATCCATGCCTGACATAGCTGGTGATCAAGGGTACTTAGTGTCACCTTGGTAGTCAGACAAGAGGCTGAACTCACAGCCTAAGGCTATGTTTCCCAGCTCTTTGTAAAACGCGGAGGGATTTTTGGCGAATGGAAGTTTGCAATTGCCAGAGTGTGTGATAATATCTTCAAAGTGCTGTAGTCCTGGGCTGCGACTGCAGAAGAGCGAAGGGGGAGTGTGGGATCCAGCCCCGCCCCCGCTTTCCTGCAGGAGGGTCTGTGCTGTGTCCCGGCCGAAGTCTGTGGGATTTTAAGAATGTATTCAGAATCATGGGGGATCTCCCCCCCCCACCTTGGCTGCTTCCTTTGCGAGCCTAAAACTGTGCCTGACTGATTGGAAAAGTTTTCGTTTGTCTGTTTCTGCTTTTTGTCTGTTTGCTTTAATAAAAAGATGTTTATCCTTTTCTTAACCATAACTTCTTTTCACAACAGGTAATGCTTCGAGCCTTATTTTGAAAAGAATTCTTTTTTGCTTTTTATGCCTCGAGCCTTGTTTTGATTTTTCCTTTTTTGCTTTTTAACCGTAATTCTTTCCTCAACAGCTGAAAGTACAGCTAACTTTTTCCTTTTTAAGGTTAACAAACTCGTTTTTGTTTAGTTTTGTTTCTTTGTTTTTTCTCTCTTGTGTTGATTTTGATATATGCCCAGGAATAGGAGGCACAAGAATTGGGAGGCTGGTTCAGAAGAGTTCCCCTGCCCAAGGAGGGGCTGCTACTGTCATCAGCGGACTGTGCTTCGTGGTGCAGTCTGTCAAGGCTCGTGGGTCCGATAAAGGTACAGGTGGCTAGTACCTAAGAGTGGAACTATAAGCCTACGCAGCGGTAAAATATTGGAGTTGCTGGAAAATGGGATTTCAGAGATCTCAAAGAAACCAGTACAAATTCCTAAAGTTGAGTGTGGCCAGCATATTTTTGTACCAGAAGAATACCAAGTGAAACTTAAGAATTAGAATAAGATCAACAAGCATTAAAAAAAAAAAAAAAAAAAAAAGAAAAAAAGAAAAAAAAAGAGAATTCTTAATAGACACAGGGGCAACATTTTCAGTGCTGAATATGTCCCTAATACCTGTAACCAATGACTATGTTGTGGTAAAAGGAGCGACTGGCCAATCTGAAAGAGCTTATTTTTTGCAAACCATTGAAGTATAAATTGGAAAACAATGGGGAATTCATTGATTTTTTTAATATGCCTAAAGCTCCATCTGCACTTTTGGGCAGAGATCTGCTAGAGCAGCTGGAGACAAAAATAATATTTAAGAATGGGAAAATTATTTTGGAGGAAAAAGATCAACAATATATAGAACTGTTAAGCTTGATAATGATAACCAAAGAAACTGAAGTTGCCAATGAAGAAGAGAATTTCAGGAAAATATTAGATCAAGTGTTTCCTGGGGTGTGGGCTTCTGACATACCAAGCAGGGCAAAGAATGCACTGTCAGTATAGGTCAAACTTAAGGAAAGAGGGCAGCCAGTAAAAGTTAAACAATACCCCCTAAAGAAGGAAGACAGAGAAGGGATTAGTCCAATTATTGAAAACATTTGAAGATAGGACTACTAAAAGAGTGTCAGTCTGATTTTAACACTCCTATCTTGCCAGTGAAGAAGCCTAACAGATCATACAAGCTAGTACAGGACTTAAAGGCTGTTGATAAGATAACTGAAGACTTGGATCCAGTAGTTGCTAACCCTTATATATTGTTAACTCGTTTAATCCCTGAACTAACCTGATTTACTGTTTTAGATTTGAAAGATGCTTTCTTTTGCCTCCCTCTCCATGAAGCCAGCCAGAAAATCTTTGCATTTGACTGGGAGTACCCCAAAACTGGACGAAAAACTCAGCTCACATGGTGTGTTTGCCTCAAAAGTACAAAAACTCCCCCACCATATTTGGGGAACAGCTTGCAAAGGATTTGGAGTCTTGGGAACCTCCACCAGGAGAAGGACAGTCGCTCCAGTATGTGGATGACCTCCTAATATAGCCACCCAGACCCAGGAAACATGTGTGGACTGGATGGTAAGCCTCCTAAACTTTTTGGGCCTACAGGGGTATTGGGTGTCCCAGAAGAAAGCCCAAATGGTGAGGCAAACAGTAATTTACCTGGGCTATGAAGTGAGTGCTGGACAGAGAACGTTAGGGCAAGATCGCAAAGAGGCAATATACCAGACCCCAAAGCCTCAGACAGTGAAAGAACTGAGAACCTTCTCAGGCATGACAGGATGGTGCAGACTGTGGATTTATAACTATGGATTACTTGTTAAACCTCTGTATGCCTTGACCACAGAAGGAAGCAGAGATCTTCAGTGGAACAAAGAAGCAGCTCGAGCCTTCGACCAGCTAAAGAAGGCCCTCATGTCAGCACCAGCCTTGGGACTTCCAGATGTGAGTAGGCCATTCTTTTTGTTTTCTCACGAGAAGCAAGGGATCGCTTTAGGGATACTAGCACAAAACCTGGGCCCGTATTGAAGGGTAGTTGCCTACCTCTCTAAGCAGCTGGATACGGCAGCTAAGGGGTGGCCAGGGTGCCTCAGAGCCGTTGCAGCAGTGGCAGTGAACATCCAAGAGGCACGCAAGTTCACCCTGGGCCAGAAGACGACGGTGCTAGTGTCTCACACAGTGTCTACAGTCCTGGAAGCGAAAGGGGGGCATTGGCTCTCCCCACAGAGATTCCTGAAGTACCAAGCTATACTGGTGGAACAGGATGATGTTGAGATTGCGGTAACTAACATTGTGAACCCAGCTTCCTTCCTCAGCAGAAGTATGGGAGAACCAGTGATCCATGATTGCCTGGAGAGCATTGAAGCCACCTACTCCAGTCGCCCGGATCTGAAAGATAGCCCGCTTGAAAATGCCGAAACCTGGTTTACTGATGGGAGCAGCTATGTCATCAGTGGGAAAAGACATGCTGGGTATGCAGTTACCACAAGCAGAGAGGTAATAGAGTCCAAACCATTACCAACGAACACCTCTGCACAGAAGGCTGAGATAATAGCCTTAATTCGAGCTCTAGAGCTGGCAGAAGGAAAAAGAATTAATATCTTCACAGACTCAAGGTATGCATTTGGAGTCGTGCATGCCCACGGAGCCATTTGGAGAGAGAGAGGACTGTTAAACTCGCAAGGGAAGGATATTAAACATGCACAAGAAATATTGAGACTGTTGGAGGCAGTACAATTACCTGAGAAGGTAGCCATCATGCATATCAAAGCACACCAGAAGGTGAGCTCAGAATTGGAAGAAGGGAATATGCTGGCGGATAGAGAGGCAAAAGAAGCAGCAAAAGGTGAGATACCTGATGAGATAATTGAAGCAGCATTAATTCCAGATGGAAAAATTTCTATTGAGGATAAGCTAAAATACAATAAAAAGGATAAGAAACTCATTAAGGCAGAAAAGGCAAGTTATAACCAGGAGGGATGGGCTGTAACAGAAGAAGGGAAACTTGTAGTACCCTCCTATTTGTTGTGGGCATTAGTACAGAGGGAGCATGAGAAAACACACTGGGGAATAGATGCCCTGTATAACTATTTAAAAGAAAGGATCATGGCCAGGAAATTGCAGGGCACAGTGATACAAGGAATTCGTCAGTGTAGCCTTTGCCTCCAAACTAATCCCAAAAATACTCCTAAGCCTAAAGTGGGACAAATTGGGAAGGGCTGTGGACCTGGGCAACAATGAGAAATTGACTTTAGAGAGCTACCCAGGAAGGGAGGATATCGTTACCTATTGGTGTTAACCGATACCTTTTCAGGATGGCCAGAAGCCTTTCCTGCCAGAACAGCTAAGACCTGAAAGGTAACCAAAGCACAGTTACAAGAAATAATACCGAGGTTTGGGGTTCCAGCCACCATATCCTCAGATAGAGGGCCACACTTTATTTCAAAAATTGTGCAGCAAATAAGTAATCACCTGGGAATAGATTGGGAATTGCATACCCCATACCACCCTCAATCTAGCGGTCAAGTGGAAAAAATGAACCACTTGATTAAACAACAAACTGTGAGATTGGGGCAAGAAGTAAATTTGCCCTGGCCCCAGGCTTTCCCATTGGCATTATTGCAAATTCGGACAAAACCAAGGGCAAAAGAGAAACGAAGCCCTCTTGAAATACTGTGTGGAAGGCCATATGCAGTTCAAGAAGGAACAACACCTATGCAAGTAGGGGAAGAGACCCTACATAGGTATATGGAGGCCCTGAATAGACAACTTAGAGAAATTGAGAAATATGTGGTCGGAGCTCAAAACAGAGAATTAGATGGGCCAGTATGCATATGTTAAGTCTTTTGCAGAAAAGACCTTGGAAACACAGTGAGAAGGACCATTCCAGGTGCTTCTTACTACCTTCACTGCAAACAAGATCAAAGAACAGAAAGCCTGGATCCATCACTCCTGAGTGAAGAAAGCCCCAGAAGGAATCTGGAAGATCACACCAGGTGATAATGAACTGAAGCTGAAGCTCACTCGGAACTACGAATAGATAGACTAATAGTTATCATGGACATTATGTGGAAAATTGTAATTACTGCAGTAATTACTGTAAATATAACAAGAATCAATGCAATACCACGTAGGTACAATGTGACCGAGATAAACAGGTGTGAAGGGAGAGCTTACGATGCTTACTCTCGTAAGGCTTTAAATAACATGCTAAAAGTCACGAATGCAAGCTTGTGGGAAAGAAGAAATGTGTGGGGTTGTAAGTATGCATTTGTACAGGACGGGTTCCATGAGGCTTACCACCCACCCATGAGACCCATCCGAATTAGTCCTGAATGCTGTGACAAATATTCGAGTAAATGCCCTCAGTTTAGACTCAAAATAGAGGGGTGTGCAATAAGACCAAAATTGGGCTGATAATTAACCCAAAGTGGTCTTTAAAATGAGTAAAAATGGGAGTACAAGTAAATAACCAGAATGTGCTCCATCTCTCAAGAACTCCTTTATGGACTGGACCACTTGGCTCCAAAAGGGTATGCCTTCTAACTTTAGAAGTAAGAGGGATCTCACCGGATTGCTAGGAACAGGGTTGGGAGTACTAAATACCATAGATTCTGAAGTACTGATGAATAAATTAGCCTCAGTAGGGAATGATTTAGTTCAACTACAGCAACCTTTGCAATCCTCGCTACTTGCACTGGGTAACAATCATTGGAAATTGATCCAAATACTACCAGAATGGGAAAACACAGAAGAGCGAGATCATGAGGCAATAATTAATGCGCTAAGTCCAGCTAGTGAAAACATTTAACTAGCTCTACGATGTACTCAAGCACAACTGTGGATGCAATCAGTGGCTGCTGCAGTTATCAGAGAAGGTGGAGAGGGAACATTTCCTGCCGAAAGTCGCAAAATTGTTTGGGACAATGCCTCTGATATGGAGAAGGAGATTCAGTCTTGGTAGGTGTTAGTCAATTTCACCTATAACCCTGAGACTAGTATAGTGACAGCCTTTGTTTTAACCATACACGATGCCTCAGTGGACCTAATACGCCCAATAGTGCCCTTAGGGTTAAACCATGAGGGAGCTGTATTGTACCCTTCTGAACACAGGATGTGGGCACAGAAATTGAAGGAAAATAGCAAACTGTTAATCTAGAACCCTGTACTGCAAGGAGACAACTAAGATATATATGTGAAAAGACATTAGAAAGTGACAAAGACACTTGTTTAGATACAGACCAAAGTATTTGTCACTTTGAAACACATCCAGGCAAACAGAAAACTTCATTGGTGTATACAGGACAGGGGTGCCTCTGTCTAAGGACAGCATGCCCCATCATAAGGGTAGATAACCAAATTGTAAAAGAGACGCAATTCAATTTTTGTGTTTGTAATTTTGTTAGAATTAGGAGATGTGATTTTTCCTATTGAGCACCTGTAGTATCACATCAATATATAAAGACTAACCTAACCACTGTGGAGAAAATACTGCCTGTGCCCATAGGAATGAATCTGACTCTAGTTACTCAATTGATGAGACATCCTGAATTGAGAGAAATCTTAAAAAAAATTAAGGAAGAGGGGGAAAAGATGTTAATTACAATACACCGTGACACAGAGACCATCAAAGGAGTTTTTAAAAGGCTTGAGGAACATGTGTCTCATCATTGGTGGGATGAGCTTTTTGGGTGGTCTCCGACAGCAACCGGTATACTAAATACCTTAGTCCACCCTATAGTTGTGTTACTTTTTTAGTTAGTATAAGTTTAGTTTCATCTGTAGTGATACTTATTTGGAATTGGAGGATGCTACGAAGAGTAACAGCCTTAACTTCACTATCGAAAGCGTATGGATTGGTCTTGAGAGACACTAGTTGTACAACTTGGATAGATGAAGAAGACTCTATATATTGAGTAAAAGAATTTACTCACTTTAAAGAGGAAGTGGGGAAATGAAACATTAATTTTGAAGAATTAAAGGTTTTAGTTAAACCAGATATTGCTGAAGTAAGACAGATAGACTTCCCTTTTGATAAGCAGAAACCAGATTTAAGGAACTGATAAATCATGAGGCCTGTCCACTTATGTTTGTGTATTCTGACTAATCAATAGGCTTCAAGAAGGACAATGAATTCATAAATCAAATACTCCTGGGAAAACAGGATTCAGTTGTCACACAACACTAAAAGATTAAAAAGTCAAAGCGAAGAAGACTCACTTACTTCATCATTTTGAGACCTTGCCCCATAAAAAAGACCACCGACCCATTTCAAAGAACAAACCACGCATGCTTAATAGCTTTTGGCTAATTACCATACGAAGCGGGGAATGGGATGTACTAAAGTCATGAATACACATTTGTGTTTAGGGTATTCAATACTTCTGTACATAAAAAGACCCTGTGATCTTCTGTAGGTGCGCGTGTGTTTGGGAGCTATCCCGCACGCTGCCCGGCGTCGTAATTAAACATACACTTTCTAACTTTAAACTGTTAGAGAGTCTTTTGTCCGTCATAGTTGGATATCGGCATTAGGGCGATATTCATATTTTTTTTAATAATTCATCCCTTGGGCTGAACCCCAGGAAAAAAACACTCATAACTCGTGGTCTAGAGATGCCTGTCTGGTCGAGTGCTGTTCAAGTTATGGTGACGAGGCGGAATCCAGCACGGATTGCTGTCAGGTTCTCTATGGTTCTGCCGACCGAGAGTGGTTTGTCTTAGCCCTTGGTTTCATGTTGGCTCGTTGTTTTTAGGGGTTTTTTCCGCTCCTTCTGGGCGCTGAGGTCCGTGGGAGTCTTCTTCATTTACATACCGGGTGGAGTCACCGGTTGCCGTGCGGGAGCCAGCAGGGCGGGAGCCGGCAGGGCAGGAACAGGTACTCGACGGGG
The DNA here is from genome assembly GCF_029207755.1 of Chamaea fasciata. Lineage (NCBI taxonomy): Eukaryota > Metazoa > Chordata > Aves > Passeriformes > Sylviidae > Chamaea > Chamaea fasciata. Next base: position 288,951 of record NW_027094181.1, read on the forward strand.
AAGAATACAGTTCTAAAGGAAGAGACTTTGAGGTAAATAGCATTTAACAGGGAAAGCATTACAATAACAATGGGTATGGGGTAAACAGTATTTAACAAAGCAGACCTTTCAATAGGTACGAGATACTG